>NW_017259490.1:4099552-4111201 GCF_001594045.1 Atta colombica | reverse complement strand
GTTAATAATAATAAATATAATAATATGTTATTATATAATAATATTGACAGAATTATTTGTAGTCATATAATTATATATTTTTAATAACCGGAAATTAAAAATAAAGATATAAGAATTTATTTAGGATACTGATTTTGATAAACGTTAGCAAAAACTATTGAATTTACGAGATCGACAATTACGTATTATTCTATGTCAAATTACGCGTATAGCGTCCTTTTTTATGTATTTATATATATTCTTATAAGTCGTTAATACGTAATGTGCCCGTGTATTTATGAAGAAAATCGCGGGCACTAATCCTAATTATATCGAAAGTATAGGTAAACACTCCAAAAGCAATAGAACACAGCGTTCACATTGTACAAGACTTTGGAAAAGTCATTATACACATCGATTCAAGTAAAAATACCTACTTAATATTAAGTAATATCTAAAAAAGAGAGAACTAAGATTTGAACGCGTTACTGTAGAAGCTCAGAATATTGAAAATTAATGTATTCAGAGAAACATGTAATATTTGAGATTTTTTAGAAGCTTAAATGGTGTTTCCCCACTAGCTTGATTTAACACAATTTAGCTGCTTTTTAAATAATGTATAGATAAAGATTATGTTACTATTATGTTACGCTACTGAGTTTGATGAATCCTTATTAATCGCTATTGTTCGCTCAATATTTTGAATATCAGCAATAGTACTAAGTCAAATCGACGGTTTCGTCGAATCTGGGTTCTTAAAGTTTAAATGTAATACAATACTATGAAGCTACGGACTTTATCGTGTGTCTTCGCAAATGCGCCATTGCAATTTCCGATACAGTGTCTCAAAATGCATTATATTCCCGAGATTGGCACCTTATTTTCTCTTTGTAGAATGGAATGAAAATTTTTGATATTGTTAAAATATTGATGAGGGTAAAATTACTGTCTTTTGCGAGATTATATACGACTACACAAATCACAATTCCTGTTGCAAATAAAAGTAGAGAGTAAATAGTACAAGCGTTTCTTATGTGATAAATAATATTTGAAGTAATGTTTTAATAAAATAATAAAATGACATAGGCCAGCAGCCTATTACCGACAGTTAAGAGCACTATAAAGCATTTTTTATTGAAAGATCCGTTAAATAATAAAAAGATAGTCTACAATTATATCCATTTATTGTCAAGCTTAGAGATAAATATCTTACTCTTCGCTAGTGACGTTATCTATTATCAATTTTATCAAAAAAACAAAATGATATATTATTTACGAACAAATTTAATTTCAATGTTATTATTGAAATTACTAAAACGAAATATCATACTATCAAACTATTGCAAAATGTGGGTAAATTTTACGATTTAAAACATTAATAAACTGTATTTAATTTATACGGAAAGCAATTAAAAATATTGTTACGTTAATCTTCTAATTATTTAATTATTTGAAAGTATTAAAATAAATTGAACGTGCTGTGATATTTTATAATTCAATTACAATGAACTTTATTCTGAGATATATTCTATCTATTACGTCTATTTTATATAATACGCGCATTACGTCACGCATTATTCCAGTATATCCTAGAGCTTTGTCAGCGGGATCATTAGTATTACGCTCATGAAATTCTACAAAATTTTCGCGAATGATGTTAATAAAAACATATGTACAATTTGATTGACACCTGACATTGATTGTTTTGGGGAGGGAAGAAAACTAAATTCAATCAGGATTCATCAAACCTTCGTTACAGTACATACGGATAATTCCCTTAAAATGTTGCTATATATATCTTGCAGAAGAAACAAGAGAACACGTTATTCTAATTATAAGATAATGTTATAGCGTAAAATTTTTCTCGCGATTCAAATTCATAGTTAAACATTCCACTTTTCGCAATGATTTTCGCGTGTCGATCGTGCGTGATAAAATTATTCTTCATATATTGAACAATTAACATTCTGAAAAGGCGATGATTTCAGAAACGGCGGAGTAGCGCGATATTATTATAATCTGTAAAACACGAATTCCACAACGATTGATTCAATAAACTCATTGATTACAGATACATTAGTTTTGATCGATTCTGAAAAGATGATAACTGATAAATATAATTAAATATCTCTGGTAAACATCATTACAACATCGTGTAAAGAATTAGTTTACTATCTACATATTTTTATAGATAGACGTCCTTCTTATTCAAGTACAAATTGTACTAAATGTACTGTAAACTAAACTAAATGTACTGTACTTGTCACGAGATTTTTTTTCACGAAAAAAAGAAATCGAGTTCTTTAGTTTCTTCTTATGATGTTATTAAATGTTAATTTCAGAGGATCGGCTAAGAATTATCGTTCTGCAAAATCATCGCGTTCGACGAATACTACGCGAGTGTTCGTGTTACTTAAGTTAAAGTATATATTATCTGAATCATTAATCTTCTCGAGAGCTTCCGTTACTCCAAAGTTAATATATCTGAAATACTATGGCGTAGGCGGCTTCGCGCGACAGCCAAAAATGCATGAGAGCACGTGTGTTTGTGTGTTACCCGACTTGCTTCGCTCTTCCCTATTCACAAAGCAAAAGTATGTGCCGCTGTATATATGCCGTAACCGCACGTTTTTCCCGTTCCTCATCATCTTCGTCTTCTTCCTTTTCTTTTTACGTAAAAGATTTTTTTATTACACGTCGGAGACGTCGAACTGATCGAACAAAGTCTCCGGCGCTTGTTTTCCCATTCGCATTACAATTAATCGTTATATTTATCCTAAAACGCAATCCGCGCGTATTCACGTATTTAAAAAGAATAGAATAGTGAATTGATACAACGTATATACCACTGTTTTTTTCCGTTTTCTTTTTTCTTTGCTAGAATAGATTAGGAGACAATTACAGAATGATCTTTACGGACGAAGCAATGAAAATACCCATGCAATCTCAAATACTGTTGATAAAATTATGATTTTTCGCGTCACTTCTCACGTCGTATCCTGTAACTGTTAGGGTAATAAATTTCTTTTGCAAAGAAATCGCAATTTGTTTCTAATCCGAAGAATTTTCGTGCATTAGTGATCATCAAATTCGCCACGAAAGATTTTTCATTTATCGCGAAGGAAACATAGGTACTTTCATGCTGCAAAATACATTTCCACATTCGATATACTAGTTAAGAGATATTACGAATTGTACTAATTTTCTTTTGCTACGTGATACATCATAATATTAAAAGAGGAGCGAGTTAAAAATGATCATTATCATACTTGTTCGTTTTCCTTTTTATAAGATAGCACAAATTATAAGATTTTTCCAGATATTTTCATCGTTATTATCGGAGAAAAATCCGCCACTTCTCACCTATTCGTCTTTATTCCGATGATTTAAAATTAGGCCCAGAGCAGCCGGCAATGGATTTTAATACATCACGTCATTCGCTTGCCATGTGAAAACACATGCTTAATACGAAGAAATATACAAATACCAAAGAGATGCCGCCTCTTTTCTCATTGAGATAATTATAAACTATAGCGTAATTATCTACTTTATACAACATTTACTACACACATGTCTTTGATAAACTAATCTTTTACTTGTGTAATTCAGTTGTTGGAATCCCGAATTAACGCATAAATTAAAAATCTTCACTCTTTCAAATGGAAAATTTATTACGTTCTTAGTCATCGATTGTGCCATGTAACGAGATCAATTTACTACACTACAATATTCATAAAATATTTACGAATAATTAGGGCCCGAATATTCATGCGGAGAATCATTGCGCATCTTGTTTATTTTTGAGGTCGTGTGCAAGCCGAAATATCGTTATCTCACATTAGCAAACATTCGATTCACTCGTTTATTCAGCGGTTTTCCGTGCGCGCTCCATGATCATACACGAACGTCCGGGTCCTAATAATAATTTGTGTCATGAACTTACGTATCTTTCCGATCGTGTTCAATGTCGTTCACATTGGTAAATTGTTATCCTGCTTGAATCAATGCGACTATAATTACATTGTTTATCGCACATTATAGAAACTTAAAAAATATTTCATGAGATCTGCACACATGTACAATTTATATACGAAAAATTTAAGTATTTTTGCATCTTAATGAACAATTTTGAAAAACAAAATTATGAAATAATATACAATGCACGATATTGAATTCTGTAACACAATATTACAGAATATATTAATATATGCGTATATTAAATTATTACAAATTATGTATTCTTTAAAGAAAAGAATAAGCTGTGTATTAATTGCAAAATCCCATCGTCATATTTACAACACGTACATGAGAAAAATTATATCTACATGCCTAATATCTAGAAATTAACTATTGCTGCAGGAGATAAAATTAAAGAATAGATTATATACAGCAATATAAAAAAGTCTTCCTTATTTCGATAAAACTTTTAGCGAATCAGTGTATATCTGTGTAAAGTGTTGTAAATACAGATTGCACGTTTTAATCATTTGCATCAAATAAATTAATGAAAAATAAAAATTGCAAATGAGGTAAATCCAGAAATAGATATTTAACGTGCAAGTTATGTGCACGTACATTTGCACTGTAATCATGTATTCAAAATATTGCCTATTTTATATAATATTGTTAAAAACTGTCTAATAGATATTTTCTACGATAACTAAAATAATTAGAGCCTACATATTCTTTTTTTGGTAGCTGCGACTAAAGATAAGCAAGATATCATGCAAATAGAAATGCAGTGGTGGAAAGAACGCGAAGACGTTCGCGCGTGATTGTATATAAAAAAAAAAAATTCTCTTGTGTTCCTCGGTGGCAACTGAATTAACAAGTAGTAGATTGTGATACAGAGCACATATACATTAATCGGACCCAAATGGATACCTAAAGTGCGGGGCGAATGTTGAACTGATCTCACTTGATGTTATGACAGACGTGTGTGATGAACATCATTACATTATATCATACTTACAAATACACCCGCTACATTATTATCTATATATGTTTTCTTGTTCTCCTTATATAACATTACCATATTATATCAATATATACGTGGCCAATAAGAACAGATTTGTACTTGCATTGAAATTGTTTTAAGTCGATCACTTCAATCACTTCGCACAGCCCAGTATAGCATGTATTTCATATCTTTTTTTGTTTTCGTTTCATTTAAAAATACAATTTTTTTCTTTTTTCTCATTGTGTGGATGGCAGCATTCTTATCAAAAGGTTGGCTTGGAGAATGTTGTAATGACATTTAGGAAGGGGCGAAGGGAGATTCCCTTTAAGGTATGTCTCTCTCTCTCTCTCTCTCTCTCTCTCTCTCTCTCTCTCTCTCTCTCTCTCTCTCTAGTACACCACTACTAGTTTACTAATAAATGTGTAAATGTGTTCCAATTGTGTTAAATGTCGATATCACAGAGGCTTCTTGATCGGAATATCGTCGTTTTCATTTTCATTACTTTTTTGTAGGAAAATAGGTATCTACACATATTACGATGGTAAATAGAGAGATTACAATAATCTTTAGGCATGGGAGTAAGATAGTTCTTAAAAATGCAATACACTATACATGGGCTAGCTAAACGCATTACAACACGGCTCCCTTCACCTGGTCGTTAGAATTGTGTTCGTCGGTATCCCGTCGGTATCCCGTCGACAGCGATCGCTGTTGATTGAATGTGCGGCAATGTATGGAGTATTTGTGTGTAACATTCGCTATTATAGTAAGAGTAATGCGAGTGATATTGCTAGAGCCAGAAGTAGAGAAGAAGTGATGCAAATCCTTTTTTCCCCCCTTTTTATTTTCGTTATTAATTCTTCGTCTTCTTACGGTTACTTGGGCCTAGATCGCAGCGGCTGCTACCTGCGTGAGATCAAACCGTTGCTTGTTCCTACTGTCGGTGTCATCTCTAACTCCACTAACAGAGGAAAGTGATCTAAAATAAAAAACAAAATGTTAGTGCCATTCTTACCTTCATTAACGGAATGTGAGTAAAAATGAAACATAAAAAGTGAAACATAAAATGAAACTCACCCGATGGAACATGAGGATGAGGACATCCTACCACTTTATGCTCTTTAAACCATTCTGGGCTCAACGGACCCAAGAGGCCCAGTGGCACCATACTTTGTTTCGAATAGAAAATGTAATCTATTATGCCTTTAAATTCGAATCTGTAAGTGCAAAACAAACGCGTTAGATATTCGTGTGTATATACTATACACATATATAAAATATTGCACAAAGAAATAATAAGTGTATTTACGTGTAGTTGGTGTAGGGCATAATGTCCTCACTGTAGGCGGATGCAAGCTTGAAAGAATGCGTGAATTCGTTGGGTTTATCGCAGCCAGAGATCTTTTGTAAACACGATTTATATGCTAAATCCTTAAAATCACGATGATCGGCCGCCACGCGTCCGGATGTAAGAAACTCGATCACACCTGCGCCAATGATTTACTACTATTAGTTTCGTTTTTATCAGTTAACATACATACATTAGTATGATTATTACAATACATAACAAAATAGATAACTTAAAGAAAAATTTAAATGAGATCATTAATACGTGCGTTACCAGAATCAGGTAAAGAATTGAAGTCGCCACAAAGCAACAGTTGAACGTTGGAAGAGTCAGGCTTGTGGCCGGGTCTGAAAGACTGGCCAGCTTGGTCCAAAATGGAACGTAATTCATTGCTCAGCATCATCGTCTGTATTAGTTTTACATCGCAGAACTCGGGATCCCAATGAATGTGCGCCGTACAAACTAAAATTGGTTGTTGCACTTGTGCTGGGTCAGATGGAACACCTGCAAAAAAAAAAAAAAGATCTAGTGAGCGCATTCAGACAAATCATCGTATCATTTTCCAGGAGTTTTTCAAGTAGAAAGTTAAGAGGAAAAAGAACTGACAGGAAAATAAAAAAAAATAACGATTCCTTTGTATTTGGATAATTTTATTTGGATATATTGCAATAATATTTAGGATAACATTACAAAAATATATTATGCTATCAGCGTAATTTTATTACAGAATCTTATTGATATATCGAAAAATCAAATGTTTTTGATCTTGAATGTGATTTTGATATTGAATGATTATTAATTCTTATGACTATAGTGCTAAATTATTTAAGTGTTATGCAGCCAGATTATTTATTATTACAAATTTTTATACGTATGCTGAGAAATACATTTTTAATCAACTTAAAATAAGTCCTAGCTATTAAAATTAAAATTTTTAGTAAAGATATATATATATATATATACAAAAAAAATTGTATTTTTAAAAATGAAGAAATATCGACTTCGTAAATTATTTAGTGTTTAATAATACAGTATAATTAAATTAGGCTTGCAGTCTACATGCTAACAATATTTGACAAGGATAACACAAATTAATATCATAAACTTTATTTAGAAATAGTAACAAATGGCTTAAACTAATTTTAGCACTAAATATAATATATGCTCACATGTTACCCTTAAAATAAGCATATGTAGCAAAATATGCTTATTAATATATAAAATAATCTAGAAAATTATTAAGATGCGAGAAAACTAATTATATATTATTCTATAGCACTATCGACAATATAGATTATCGTGTTACTAAATGTGCAAAAAAATATAAATATTGTTTCATCGTATATAATCGTTGGCACCAATATGTGTGAAAACAAAAAATTCTTGTTTAAATCTGAGAAATTTGTTTGATCAAGGATAAAAATTATATACACATTCGATTCTTTTCTTAAAATATAATTATCAATGTAAATACGCCATAAAGAAGTAGACATGGATAAGCTATAAGAAGTTTCTGGTCTTCTTCTCCTGACATAGTGGAAAAAAGTCTAGAAGCAGAGAGTGATGCCCAAGCAACAGCCAGAATTGCGAGAATCAATCCCATCGGGCCTCGCAATGTAGTGAAGACACCAAAGCCTGCCAGAACAACTACTGGCAACAAGCAATATCCTAATACAGATGCAACAGATGACATGGTGATGTTACTGCTGCTACTCATTAGAGATTGTAGAATGTACATGAGTATACAGGAAGTCATGGCCAATCCATATACATAGCCAAAGTGCGCCTTTGAACCAGCTAACAGAAGAAATGCTGCAAGGACTAAGCAGAATGCCACAGGTCCTGCCAAATCTGAGTCTTGCAACAAATAACTTGCGTCGTCGATCTGTCCCTTCCTATGAAAGGGATTCAATACAGCCAAAGTTTTTTGTATTATCCGATCAGGATCGATACCAAGCTCTTCTAACAGAGGTGGCTCATCTTCTTCCTCTCCAAAACCAGTGGTGCCTGAAAGAATGTCAAGAATCTTCAAGGTTTCTCATACAACAGCTAATATCTCAATCCTCGAGTGGATGTCTTGATACATCAAATATAACGCTATTCGTTATTTCTAATCGTGCGATAACGAATTTTCATAAATGTCCTTTGAATTATATTCGGACGATTTCCGTGTCGTAAATTATCTACTTTCCAGTTTATGAATGTGCCACGTACGCGTTGATATCAATTCTGTCAGCTCGAGAATTAAGATGATTGCGGGCACGCCATTTCAATCTCTTTCTTTACCTTTCGCATAATCGTCTTGCGTGAACAAATCACCGCCGTAGGAACTCTGTGTAGGATCCAGGAAACTCTTTTGCCCGTACGAATAATCGCCGGGCATCTGCTCGTATGTTTGAAATTCAAATTGTTGGTTAGGTTGGCCAAAACCGGACGCATCAAAATTGAACTGGCCCTGTGATATTGGTGGCGGAGCCCAATAATTGTTATCCTGGCCGGTGTATCCGGACATCCTGACGTAATCGTACTTCTGCTTCTTCTTCAGTAAATTCTGTTTTTTCTGAACTCGAATGACTTGAAATAACACATCGATCAGTGTTGTGGTAGTTTCAGGTTAGGTTGTCAGACATCAGTAGTGATCCAATCATCCAACCAATAGCTATTACGAAATAGCATCGATATAACAGCACGTTTCTTTAGCGACGTTAGATAAGTAATAGTTTGCTTTTAAATAATTTGTGAAGAAATGTTTCTATAAAAAATATGCTATTAGTCTCTGTTTGAATAAATAAATACATGTATAATATATGACTACTTAAACAAGTTATTTCAGCATTTATAAATATAGGAACTTATCTGTTTCTATGTTTCTAATGTTTCTATATTTATATTAAACACATATTTTTACGTAAATTTGTATGACAGTTTTAATATGTATCAGTATCAGGTGCATCCAATTGAATTTGCTATAAGAATATATTTCTTTTACCGATATTTGATTAATCAATATTTTTCTGTCAAGTTGAAAAATAATTAATAATATTAATAATATTTTCTTCTTTTTTAAAAAATGTAATTTTTGAAATTATGTCACTTTGAAGCAAAGACAATTTCTTTTCTTTCTATAATCTATTTCTTTCTACAATCTGTTTCTTTTGCGTCTTTGTTTTCCTATTTATATTTTTTGTTCTTTTTTTGTTTCTTTTTACTTAGTTTTAGTTTTTTTCTTTTTTGTGATGATTTTTCATATATAGTTCAACAATAATTTAATTATGTATTAAAATATATAATTAAAAACTTCACACAAAAGAACTTCATATACGTGAAATTGCGGAAGCTCATCGTCTTTCACAGCTCGATTCACAATCTCTCCCTTCGTTATTAATTGCAAGGGTGATTAAGGTGAAACGAAGCGAGTATATGCTTCAATATCAAGTTATCAGTACACAATTAGAACATTCATCAGCGTTAAGAGAGTGTAAATCCCGAATCTTCCGTTCGAAGAGCCAGCTCGGCTCGGCTCTCAAGTCTGTAATAAAGTTCATAAATTAGCACCTCTGATACTTTCCCGTTGCGCAATTACAGCAGATTAATGCCGTATTTATTTTCCGGTATCGATAAATTCCCCCATCGCTTATCCAATTGGAAATCGTCGGACTACAAAACACTTTGCCGCAACAAGTATAGCGCATAGTGTTCCATAAACAAAGGAATGGGTTGATTTTTTTTCAAACACTTCTCTAAGTCTGTATTTAAAAAAAATGACAATGATGAATGATAAAGAACCTTTCAATACCGCGACACATAATTTCCGTTTTTTAAAAGCATGAATTTACGTGACTCTGAAAATAAGTTCTTCAAACGCGATAGAATCGAAGTAAAAAGCTCCACGATTTCAGGGATCCTGTAATTCCTGTATAGGATCATTCCTTCGCCCCCGAGCAGATTGATATCTCCCGATTCAACCTTTACGGTATATTAACTTACTCGTGACTTAAGTAATTCCTGGCACGTGGTAGGAAGTCAAGTTGTTTGCGATAAAGGAGATGCTAACGGTATGATCCTGAGATGGTCATTCGAAATTAACGCCTGAGTGCGTCCATTACCGGAAATCAGTATGTTAACCCGTGTTACTGACCTTCTCAATCGATTAATCATTTCGTGGAATGATTTCTCATCGCTTTCGATGATAGTTGGAAAAGAAAAGAATTTAATATTAAGCTAATTTATCCTTCAATTAGCATAATTATTCAACATGCGAGTAAAATTACCACGAATTTAAATATTAGAGAAGATGTATTAAAGGAAAATGTATAAAAGCAAAAAATAAATTTTTTTTTAATTAAAAAAAAAGATAGCTTTAAAGAATTAGAGAAGAGAATTAATTTATTTATTGTGTCAGATTAGGTCGGATAAATTACATATTTTATTTAGACAACATAACTATAGTAAAGAACACTTAGAATCAAACTTAGATTTTAAATAATATAATATTTTTTCAATGAATTGAATTTATCTGAATCAATCTGAGATACTAATCATTGATTATGTTTAAATGTCCGAACGTTTCGGCGCACAATCATATTTCAGATAAATTAAATTCATGAATCAAGAATATTATATTACTCGAAACAATTAACTTTGACCGATTCTAGGCGCTCTCTACTATATTTATGTTGTTACATAAACGGTATTTTATTTAAACTTTTCGCGATAATTTTTAACCTAGTCACGATATTTTATGGGAACTTTTTAATGCAACTTTCAAATTCCTCGAGCAATCGATTTTAATGCAAAAATCGTGATCGTCCCTGAGGATTGAACAACTCTTAAAGTTCTTCTTCATTGCTTTTCAAGTCCATAGCGATTCTCCTCTGGGATTATCGGATGTAAAAATCATTATTTAATACCCCCGTGTGAACTCTAAAGGGGGAGGGGATACAGTCTGTCCTCTCGAACACAATATCGTAAATCCACCGTTTAATTGTGCCCGCGAGGATCCGCTTTTACTATCAGAGGGCTTTATAGATTAACTCTACTTAAACCAGCTGTTTCGCCTTGCGTTTCTAATCTTTTGCACTACATTTTTTTCATAAGCAATATCTCTCAAGAATCACCTTGCTCTATAAGAAGACAGCGATTGTTCGTAGAAAAAGAAAATTACATTTTGGGATTAGAGTTTTGATTATATAATTAAAACTGTATTACATTTTATTGCTTATCTATTTAAATTTTTATTGCCTGTATAAAATAATAGATGAATATTGTTTAAATTGATTGCTTATAGAATGTTAACACTTTTTATATTGTAGCAATGTGATCAATGTTCAAGTGTTCTGCCTAATTATTTTGATAGTCGACA
>NW_017259490.1:4085956-4099452 GCF_001594045.1 Atta colombica | reverse complement strand
TATATATATATATATTTCTGAATTATGGACAACAGAATTGTTTACTCAAAGTTCATTGCGAGAACATTAGTATTCGATTTCATGTTGCGTAACACGACGAGATTAGAGAGTCGGTAATGCGACTACTCGCCATCGGCAATACGGATATTCCGGATTGTAAATCAAGCCAGATTAGAATAGAGGGTTAAGGTATGCCTTCGATAGCGATTGTACGACAATCGAACCCGCGAACCCGCAGTCGCCAGGTCGAGCCGGAGGCCGTCTCGTAAATTACTGAAGGAATCAATATCGATTCTCCCTCTCTGCCACCGAATATTCTCTGGAGAGAAGCTTTTGTACAAGGAACTCTGCAATTCTGTGAACTGGCTTTTACGAAGGATTTCACAATCCGAAGCTAATTCCATTTCAAAACTCCGAAGTGACAGTAAAAAAAATTATATCGATATTCAGTTGATATTTTTAATAATAATTAAGTAGAAGTTTACTTCGATCTAAAACGTAAAAAACATATAATTAATAAGATAAAGAAAACATATTATAATATTAGTTATATCAAAATTAATATTACATTATTATTAAAAATATATTGTTATTAATATTAATATATTTATATTGTAAATTAATGAAGATAATTATTATATTGTCAGTAGAAACCGAATTTAATTATTTTTCTTGTGTTTTGATGTAAAAAAGAGGAAAAGAGAAAAGAATATACAGAAACAATTATAATTGTGAGATTCGAAGAAATGACGGTTGATTGCAGAATGTTTAAAATAATTAAATGCCAATGTGTGTTCATCATTAAAACAGATTCGTCTTTATGATTGCGCATTGACTTGCATCGCACCACATCATTTTAGAGCACATACCTCTCGCTCTCTTTTTCTCTTTCATTTCTTGCTTTGCATAGACATTCATATGAAGAATGATGCGTCCGGTATTAAAGCGCTCTCGTGAATGATTACGAGCGTCATTCCGCGAGGAGTTCGCTTCGTCTTTGCGAACATTGCTCAAGAATCACCTATCCAATTAGATAGATTCTGATGTGTTTAATGAGACACTCGGTATCGATACGTCAACCCTCCGACAAATCCACAGGACGTTTCAAAACACACACTGAAGATATGATTCCTTGAAAATATCGATGAAACGCAAGATGGAATTTCATTATAGATTAAAAAAGGAATTAATTGAAGAAATGTTCATGGATATTTTTGAAAGAATAGATTTTAAATGTTATCGTGAAAATTTTAATGCAAATTAAAATGATAAGATCTTATATATGCAATATTTTCACACATTATTAATAGAAATCCTACTTCATTATTATTATTCTAAAAATAGTGAATAATAGTATCTATGTATATATAAATAAAGTGATGCTGTACTAATAAATAATATCAAATAAAAATTAAGCAACTAAATAAATTAAATAACCGTCGGTTATATTATTCTACTATTATTTATTTATTATTGGTATTAATAAAATATACCTACATCGTTCAGAAGTTCAAGCGAATAAACTTGTGCGAATATATTTGTGATTTTTATGTATCTTACAAAAAGTTAAGTTAAAAATGACTTTTAAATAATTTTAAAAAATGGTGCTATGCTAAACTTATGCGAAATTCTAATAAAAACTGTTTTCTTCTTTCTTTCTTTAAACTCTTTTCAAAGTTAAAAACGTTAATTCTTGTCACAATGCTTTAAAGCAAAATAAAACTATTGAAAAAAGTTTTAATTTTCAATATGTAATTTAGGAACAAATTTAGAAACAAAAAATAGCTCTATCTTTCCTCTTCAAAATGCATTTATAAAAACTTCTCTGCGATTCTTTTTCGAGATATTTAACTTTTCGTGAGATGCGAAAAAATCGCGTTTCCGAATTAAATGGTAATATATGAGTATATGAAACAGTCTATAGAAGGATAGGTTGCTTTAAATTACGTTGAAAAATAGAAAAACCACGCACTTACTTATGCATGCATACGTGCATAGTTATGAACGTGCATAGTTATGAACTTTTCAGTGTATGGCGGCTCAATATATCTGTGAAAAATCGAGCGGAGTGACACACGTGAAGGGACACACGTTTCCGAGATACTTATTCTCGAGATAGGATTGGCGTCTCTGCAATATGTGCGTATTATAAAGCCTATACGAGAGTCTGCTCGCGATTCTGCTTTGCCTCAGGCAGAGGATGCTGAACGTGCTCCCGAAGCGAACGCGCTTCTCTTCTCACGGGACACGTTGCGTTCAAGCGCGATTAATTAAGCGACAAGCTGTCCCATGTGTAACGGACGACGTGTGGGGTTGGGCTCTCTCGTGGTTACTCGTTCACTCGCGAATTCAATTACCCAACGATTTATCTGCCGATAGCGGACAAGGTCGTGGAAATGCGAATCATCCGTGTAACGTTACACGACACAGACGCACGTACATATTTCAAGCAAAGGCGTTTTTTCATACTAGAAAAAAATCCCAATTAGTCTTTTTATCAATTTTGAGTTACAAGTAATTCAGGAATACGTATGTATATACATTGTTAATTTCATAAATTACACTCACAATTTGAGTTATTTTGAATCATTTCTATAAATCGTTCCAATATTGTTAATTTAACTAAAACAATATGCAGTAGAATAATTTAACTTGAGAAAATATTTTTAATTCGATTCAAATTTAGTATATTATTTACAAAGTGTATACGTTAATATGGACGTTGTTTACTTTCAAACTATAAAAATGGAGATTGATTTATATTTTTACAAACATTTAACAGAAATTAAAAATAATGAAATATTATTTAATTCAGGAATTTGATTACTATTGTTCCTTTGATATCTAACAGTATACGAAAGAGAATTCGAATCGATCGAATTTTTTACTGATCCTCTAATCAAAGCAATAATATTTTAAGATATAATAATGTTATAATAATAAATTTTTTTATTAAATACAATAATTAATAAAGATGTAGTGAATAATGCATCTATACCTAAATATAAGCAATGAGAACAAATATTAACTGTCGCAGACAAAAAAAGCAAAATTACAGCTAAATTCTGATTTAATAATTCATCTTAACTGTTCCACATCCGGCATTATAGAAATTTCTCAGTAACGAAACTTCTTTGAAATCTTCTTGATGTTTTAACGATTCGATTAACATTTATATCATGTTTTTAGAAGCTCTAATTTTTCCAGACGTAATCGCGCAGAAGTTGATTATTTCACGAATAATTAAACTTCCTTTTCCTTTTTTTTTCTCATGTTTTCTCACGCATCTCCGAGAAATTCGATACTTCGTATCGCCTCGTCATATCTAAATGCATTTCGTTCGCCGGACGATTGCTGTATCCTTGGCACGAGGAGGAATAATCCCGTGGGATCTGAACGAGTTCGTCGGTGTTTTAAGCTGGAGAAAACTTTCATTCGGTTAACCGCCCGTAAAACTAGTGCTTTGCTTTTCTATCCTCGAGAAAAAAGGATGAACGTAAATTTTTAAAGAACATTCAGCTGTGATTTCAAAATAAACAATGCAAAAGCGAAACAATTGTAATAACCATGATATTTAATTGAAAGGTTTATCCAGTTTAAATTTTGATATTACCTTGATATAATAAAGATTTGTCCAAAACTTAGCTCATAATGCTCTTCTCTCTTGATTTTATTAAAGTATCTAAAAATTCTAGCTAGATACAAATCTGAAATCTGAAAATAATTTTGTTTGAAATTTCAAAATAATTATGTAAGACGATCAAATTGCTAAAAGGTTGCTAAAAGATTAACACTTTTTACAATATTATTCATTATGTTTGAGATTTCTGTTAAATTCTGTTAAATTATTTTAATGATCCAATAAAGTTATTTTCAGATCTGTATCTAATTAATTTTTAGACTGCAGCAAAATTTTTTTTTTGCGTATAGAAAACTAAAAAGGATAGAACAAAGCTCTAATCTCTATTCTTTTCTCTCGCTCAATAAGACGATAGAGAGGAGGAAGTGTTTAATTCACGAATTCTCAATTTTGGACAGGCCTAATATATATGATTACATCGCGAAACTGTATAACGAATAAAATTCAGGGAGGAACGGCACGACATCTTTATACTTTATAGCCGTTACGTTATCGCTTGGAGAACCGAGGACGCTATCGGAGACTCAGAAAAGACGTTCCTCGTGCGCGGCGAATGATTAACGTTTCTCCGACATCGCCTTTAAATTTCTGCGCGCGGAAAAGAATCGGTGAATAAACGATCCGCTCACTTGCTCCTCTCATATCTTTGAACGGCGGCACATCGTTCATCGTGCCGGCAGCTGATATCGGACTATTAGTACTGCCGATGGTACTACTATTAGTCCAACCGATGGAGGCTCGCGTATCCCGGAGATGTTCCCTCTCAAGGAACGGGCGATCCTTTTTCACCAGCCGAGCCGAGAGGCTATCAGCTCGGTCCCACATAAGGCTTGGGACGTGTCTCGAGTTTGCTCGTATTCGAACATGAGGGATCATTAATCGCGCCCCACTGACATGGTTACATGGATTTTAGCTCTTCGATCAAGATCTAATCTCGATATCCTTTCTCGACACGAGCGCATCTATCTCCGCGAGAAAATGACCGGCGTCCTCTTATCGCGTGCATTAAGCGCTCCTTAAATTTTTTCCAATTATATAGCATATATTCTGTTAAAATTTACTGAAAATATCATTGATAAAACCAATATATTTCCCATGGGACTAATAATAACAATACAGGTCTACGAAATCAAGGGTTAAAAGATGTTTGGGTAGGAGTGATACAATTTTGTACGCTGAATCCGAATTACTGAATCAGACTGCGCAATTGGCCTAACACATCAAATTTTTAAAATATTTGGAGTTGTTTTAGTTTTATTAATCACGGGGTAATAATTATGATTGCAACATCGTTGCCTAGCGGAGAGGAAACAAGGCAAAGCGGTCTGGTTGATTAAATATCAGAATTACAGAAATACGCTGAGAGCATTGAGATTCATCGAGAGAATGATGAATGTACGGTTATATTTGACTTAGGCTGTTTGTTCATCTAAACGCTGGCAACCTGGTTCAGTTTACGGCGTGTTCTGATTATTCACGATTACTCAATTGGCCAAATCTTAAACATGTGTGTATAGAGAAGCTGAGCAATGGCATCAAAGCGAGAAATGCACGGTGCGAATGTAACGCGAATATTCGGAGAAGTTCAGCGAACTTCTGTGAGTCATGCCGGATGATAGGATTAATCTTATTTGCGCAGAAATTCTCTGGAAACGATGAAGATCGGGGATTCCCTAATTTTCGAATATATTGAAGAACCAGTGAACTATTACGAATGAACGTTTTTTGCGAATATGTCCGTAAAAATATTTACGCATTTCCTAAGCCATTCGAAAATAAAAAATGTTCAATCTGCTCGTCATAACAAGTAAAAAGTTTTCAATAAGAGTTTTTAATGAGATGTTTAACGAATGATCACTCACGATAACGTTTCTTAAATTGCGTTAAGAAATTTTTAATTTCTTAGACGTTTATAAAAATCTTTACTTGTAACAGTCGAGGAATTTTCTCAGAGCTATTTCGATATCTACAATCGTATACGCGCGTATATAAATTAGAAATATTACGAGACGATTTGATAATCTGGCGTTCGCTGTAGCGGTCTATCTCAAAGTAATAACTTGCGATATACAAGAAGCTAACCAGGTGTTAACCGCAGCGCAGGAAGCGCGCAGAAGGTTGCGAGGAGTCACCGGTCTCGCAGACGCGATCGATTACCCTTCTATGCCAGAGAGCGAGAAGAGTCTGTCGCTTTTTCTCAGCCGGTCGTTGCGCCCGGTATGGATTAATGTAACGTAGGTAATGGCTCATTAACGAGAGCACGTTCCGACGCGTCCGAGTGAGCCATAAGAGCCGCTCTCGACCTTTGGGCTGCTATATAAATCTCGAGCCTGGTTTGCTCGCGCATTCCGCGATACGTCGCTTATACAGGGTGTTCCGGATTTATTGCTCTTTTCGATAAGTTCAAATCCAATTTTTGAAGACATTTGATCGAATGACACCTCTACAGACTCTTAAGTTTCTATTTTTTAGCTGGTTGGTTGCTGCAACAATTTAGATAAATTATGGCCTAGCGTTTTTATATGATTGCAGCAACTAGTTTTTGATTGTAGCAGCAAATTTTTAGTTGCGTTAGTCTATTCGTTATCTATTCGTAATGTCAGTATATGATTTCGATAGGCTAACGCAACTAAAAATACTAAAAATAAAAAATGCTATGCCACAATTTATTATCTAAATTGTTGCAGCAACCAATCTTTTCTTTCAGTGCAGTGTTAGTGTCATTGCTGTTGCATAGATTTTTATAAGGAATTTTTATAAGGAATTTTTATATTAAAGTAAATTTTAAAGCTGTATTTGTTTTGTCAAAATTTATTTTCTACTGCAGGAGAATATTTAAGTAGCTTGGAATAACTATCAACGAATTTAAATATATATGCCAAAGTATTAAATATTCTCTTGCAGTAGAAAATAAATTTTGACAAAACAAATACAGCTTTAAAATTTAGCAACACCAAGATTCCTGATTAAATTAAAATTGTAAAACTGTATCAATGGTTTGATACTTTTGTCGAGAAAAAAAATCGACGATAGCTCAAATCAGTTTGGTAGAAGCATGGTATTATCGGCTCACCCTGTGCACATACACTGGATCGGGGGGTATCGTGCTCGATTTACTCGCTTCAATCATCGAATGCGCGTACTTCCTCGAGTCGCGGGAAAAACGTGGACTTCTGTATATTGCATGTCCGGTAGTAGCGGCTTCATCGGTTATCGGGAGACCGGCGCGTTAATTACTTTCGTGTTTCAGGGTGTGCAAACACGCGGCTGGATACATGCTATTCACCATGGGCGTGTGCAAAACGAGCAGACGCTTCAGTTAGTATCGAAACTACGTTCTCTGCTTTCCTTTTACTTCCGCGGACGGTTATCTTTAACCCTCTTGCGCGTTTCTAGATAATGCTGATAACGTTGAAATATCCAAATGGATACGTATTCAGTGCCATGTGGGTATATTAATATGTAGATTTATGTTTTAAAAACTACACGAATACTCATTAGACCGAATCGAGTTTTCCTCTCTAAAGAAAACGAGCAAAAAAACACGGCAAATTTTTTTTAAATGTGAACTTATTTTATATTATCTATTTTATATAGTTCACATATTGTTTATATTATCAAAAGCAATTTCGAAGCCAAGCAGCCATGGTTATGCGTTTATACCGAGAATTGAGCATCCAAATTCGAATCGCAGACTGGATACGATATTTGACTCGCTGTAAATATTACACACTTCTAACTTATTTACATTATTATTTCTGCGAAATACGATATTATATTGAGAAGGAGTATTCATCTCATTTAGATAGAACACTTAAATTTAGAAATATCGATATATACTCACCGTTATCCCAAGCGGCTTCCTTAGTCCTAAGTAATGCAGCCAATCCAATGTTGTCTTTTGGCATAACACGATTTAACATGTTGTCTGAACCCTCCGCGTTTGCCATTGCCAATTGATTGAATTCAACTAAATGCTCCTTTATTAAAGAAAATCTGCAAAAGAAAATGAAAAGAACAGATGTAAAAAGAAAAATACAATATTGGGCACATACATTTCGATATATTTTGTATAAAATTAAATATGTCCGATAGAAAATAAACTATATTCAAGATCCGAATCGAAAAATATCAGCAGATCAAACAGAAGAGATTATTCGGGGTTAAAATTTCGTCTCTTCTATCGTCGCATCGAAGACTGCAATGTCGATTGGCATTGCGAGTCGATGGGGAAAGGAATTCCTAGCTCTTCTTCAATCGGTCGTCCAAGTCCGGGTAAATGACCGACGGAACTCAATTTTATCTCGTGAAAACGTAGAACTTGACGCTTGCGCGCGCAATACGACTTGAATGGGACGCGACATCACCGTTCTCGGTGTAAAGCGATTTTCGTCAACAAGAGGACTCGTGAGGGAAGCGTACCACGTACGCGATGTAGAATACCCGGACTTCTTTTTCTTTCTCCTTTTCCTGACCAACCTACAGTACAATATGTAAGGCACGTATACTTGAAAAATATATTCTTCTCCGAAGACCTATTATACGAACTATTATTTCCCTCTGCCCGCGGCGAGCTTCTCTTCGCTCGTAAACAAGATTGAATCAACGTCATCTGCAATGTCGCTCAAGAGAGGAGAAAGAGGATTTGTGTGGTAAGGACTGGCCAAAAATAAGAAAGAGGGTTGACGGCGGAAATCCCAAATACGTAATTGACTTTTCCCCGCAATCTGAAACAGCTCTCTGACTCAGTCTCGATTGCTTATTAAAATTGAAAAAATGTTATTTTAATACAAAGATCACGAAGGATTAAGTAAAAATGTTGTATAATTAAAATAATTATAATTTGCTTTTTTCTTTACATACAATAATTATAATTTGTAAAATACATATAGTATAATTATATTTATAATATACACGAAGAGAGAGAGAGAGAGAGAGAGAGAGAGAGAGAAAGAGAGAAAGAACGATTTTGAAACTAGATATAAATCTGAAAATAATTTTGTTTGAACTATTAAAACAACTGTACTGTAGAACACTCAAACTGCTGGTTTGTTAGAATATTGTTAAAACTTTTTGTAGCATTGTCATTAACGCTTAAGTGTTCTGCACAATTATTTTGATGATTTGATTTCAACAAACTTATTCTCAGATCTATATTTAGTTAAATTTTTAGATACTTCAGTAAAATCATTCTTGTCGTATAATTATAATTGCTTATTATATGTAATTTATATAATGCTATCTATATGTAGTTTATATGACTTTTCTTTCACATTCTAAAATGAAATTAGCGCTAGAAAAATGTGTGTCGGTTTGCAGAATTTTACTAGTTGTTACTGCACGAAGCAAATTTTCTTTTCCTCCGATCTTTTTTTTTAAACAGCACTTCGACATCTCGCCGTATAACTTGTGACGAGGCAATAAAGCTGGGAATGATCGAGGGGCGAGAGCCGAAGGCGGAAATTGAACGCGAGTTGAACTTTACGCTCATCGCGTGAACGCTGATTTGGTTCAGTCGATTTAGTCGCGTTGTGCAGCCGGATTGAAATCGACGGCCACGTCTTTGCAAGCCGTAAAACCATAAGCTCCTCTTTTTTCTTTCTCTTTTTCATCTTCGGCCAGTCAAGTCCAATGAGATAGAAAAGAAAAGGAGATAAAGCGGAGAGAAAGTTTCATGCGAACTGCACAGCAGTCTCCTCGTCACAGTAGTACGAATCGTTTTTAGTCAGACGAACGCGGTGATTGTTATTCGATCATGAATTTCGATGTACACAGCATTCGTGATTTTCACGTCAAATTACACAAAGTGTAAACCTTTAAATAACGTTTCATGATAAAATAAAATATTTTAAGAAAAGACACTTTTATTCGAGATACTTTTATTCAAGTTTCGTTGAATAATTTTACTAATTAAACTACAAAACTTTTGTCTTGATATTGTCAAGTTACTTTCGGTTTCGATGTCTTAATAAAATAAAATATCTTTAAAAAGAGACACTTTTATTTAAATTTCGTTGAATAATTTTACTAATTAAAATATGAAATTTTATGCCCATATTTTCTAGTTTACAAGCTTCTCCTAAATCAACTGATGTTTAATATTGCAACGATGCGGTAGTTGAAACGACATAAATGCAGAGCATTTAAGGGATGGGAGGACATGTTCGCCGCCATTGATTGTCACGTAGAGAGACATTTACTTCATCTGTTTACGATGTTGTGTTATAAAGGGAACTGTTATGCGCGACGCATGCATATCGGTGTATTAATCGCGTCTCGATAACTCTGGGGTCGGCATTACAAATGTAATATCGTGGAGATCTTCTATTATGCCGGGAGATATTTTGAAAATAAACATTAATCGAAATAGATATCTCGGGCAGAAGAGCTGCCGGGCGCAATGATTAATGCGTCAATGACAATGTGCACGTGCAGCTGGGACGCTTTCAGTTAGTGGCCATTGCGAAGGCAATTTGTGCGTATCGATGCAGTAACACGCGCGACGATATCGAAATCAGGTTCATTGAAATCGGAAATATGTCGCGTCTGTGCACGACGTGTAGGAGGAAATGAGCACGAAATTGTCACAGATTTTCTTCGCTTTTCCCCGAAAAGAAATTATTCAAGTAATTGTCTGAGAAAATTTTTTTTAGAATCTCCGATAGTTTTAGAATTGTTCTTAAAATCTTAGTGTTATTTAAATTTCGAGCTAATCAAATCTTTCTTTTATTTGTGCTTTCCCAGTCAACATCAACTAGTAATAATATAATATTAGTGTTATGTTATACTTACAATATAAGTATAATATAATTACATAACATTACCTTGTTTAAAATAAATTATAACAATGATATTAAGTTGCTATTTGTGATTACTGGATATTTAATATCATTTTTTCTATTATTATTATTATTATTATTATTATTATTATTATTATTATTATTATTATTATTGTTACTGTTATTTCGCTCTTGGGAGTTTATTTTGAAGATATTGTTCCGTTTCTCTCGAATATTATTTTCATCATGGAGGAGATCCATCGATTTCCAGTTAATTTGTTCGTCGAATACGAGAAAATGCTCGCTCGCGAAAGCGTCGCGTTCGCTTTTCTATTAAACACAGACGGCGATTTACGACACGGCGTTACTATCTGACACGATATTGGATTACATGACGTTATTACACGCCAGACACGCGCGCGACGCTTTGTTAAATTACGAGCGGATGCATCTTTCATCCCGTTCGGAATTAAATGTCGCGCTTTGGAAGGCCTCCATTGTTTTCAGTATCGAAGCGTGGAGAGATAAGCGGCTCTATAATTGATTCCGCAAAGGCGGTAACGATAATCTTTGACAAAATAATTGAATATCGAATATGTGGGATCTTGTGAAAATGGTAACATCGAATAATAAAAAAAATGTGTTTCATCATTGGCTTTTATATCAAAGCAACGAAGCATTTGCGTACCAAGTATTTCATATTCAAATTATCACTTGTCATTTGTATTTCCTTAAAAATAAAATATAAATGCAGAGATAAATTAAACGCGCTGATATAATATATGATAAAAGGCAAAATTATAAATCGGAGTAATAAACGTTTCAAAAATCAATCGACTATTAACATTTTATTGCTTTACTTTTGCCGTAATATATTTACGCGTTGTAATGTTATCGATTTGATCTTTTGAGAAATTTCACGGTGCATTTACTAGTGAAGTATTCGATTGCACGTGATCGATAACTGTATTACATTGGACAACGTTTTCTACTGCATCGTCCTACGTTTATTAATTAAATTACCACGCCTCTTAATAAATCGAAGGATCGCCAGAACGTCTAGACTATCGATAATCATTTTTTCTTTTTTCTCCAGCGAGTCAATTAGAACACTCAGCCTGACAAGAAAATATGTAAAGGGAAATGACAAATTAATGTGATGTCCTCTTACATTATAAGACTGTAAGTAAAAAAAATTCTCTCATGTGTAATGACTTTCAGTGTCTGTAAATTAAATCGATTGTTCGAACAATTATCTGTTAACATTATAGATATTTGTTTTTTAATATTATAATACTATAGACCTTTATATTTGTTTTTATAAAAATGTAGAAAATTAAGAAGTTTGTTGTACAAGAGAAAAGTTTATTAGAAATATCTTAAAAATATAACTGAAGAAGAAAAATAAAACACAAGAATAAATATTTCTACCTTTTGTATGGCAGACTTTGCGATACGTTTATTCTCGGCACGTTAAACTTTCTGACTTCGATGCGAGGAAAAGCTAACGCGATAAATCATAAATTTTTCGATTAATATAAATATCAATCTGTTTCAAGTGACGTTTATGACTGCGTTTCATCGCAATCCATACTAACAGCATCCACCGTTTTCGTCGATCACGTAACGCATTATCGTCGCGACACGAATCGAGAGATACAGGGGAATGCACTTACTTGGCGGTCCTGTAAAAAATGGCGCAGCCGTCGACGTACTTGCGATCGTTCTCCGCCATCGTCTTCGCGCGGGACTTGGGTGAGAATATGCCGTCGTAACCGTCGTGCTTGAGCTCCGGCAGGAAGAAGTTGTAGAATTGGTCCGTCTCGACCTCCTGCAGGCTGATGATGTCCGCAGCGTAGTGCCGTATCTCGTCGAGGATACCCTTTTTTCGATATTCCCAATCCAGCGCCCAGCTCGGGCAATAGCCGTACATCTGCCGCGTCGCATACTTGTCGCACAGCACGTTGTAGCACATCACCGTGAATATACCTGCGACAGTTAACGAAATATATACCTAAATATATGCCCATATATATATATCTGCACATACAAATATATAACGGTAGAAAATCCAGAGAGATCAATTGCTGACATATCTTTACCATTCGGCGGATGAAAGGATAAATTTACCGTATGTATTTCTCCTCCCATACATCTTTCTTTTTCCACGTTCCGGAAATGTTATTCCGTTCGCTTGCAGTTTCGAATGACGTTCTCGACCATCCACAGATTTACATCGCGATGCAAATAATAACGGAGAGCTTTGATTTACTCCTTTACTGGGTCGATGCGCTCGTTTCTTTCGCGATTGACTGATTCCACGGCTTTATACCTCGAGTTCGTAAATCGTTCCATTTTCCTTGAGCTCCCCCGTCTTCCAATTCACCCTGTTTCCACGTGCTATAAATGCGATACATGTTGCACGCTCAGATACGCTCGCGCGCGCGCGGATTCTCACGGCTCGGGATAAGAGGATCAGCATAAAGCGAGCTGTCTTGCCAACGTCGCCCGGCTGTCTGCATAAATTCCCGATGTCTCTCTTCTCTCCGGCGCGCTTTACTTAGTCTCGGCGCGACTCCGCGAGTTATCCGCCGGCGTGCAATATAATACCGTGATTAGAGTAAATGCGCGAGTATGAATCGGACGAACGCATCGAGACGTGCCTTCCCTCGTCATCTGGCGCATTTACAGTTCGAGAAACGGCGGCTGTCTCATTTCCCCTGCATCTCGTTTCATTTCAGATACATTTAACCTGGGAAAGCTTATGCTATCGATTTGGTTTCGTTAACAGGTCAATTTTTCCATTCAAAACACTAATTGCCGAATCTTCTCATTTAATACCCTAGGGATATTGGCAGCGAGGGTGCGATCTCAGGGCGCATCAATGCCCTCGAAGAACACATCTCCCGTCGATACACTAGAACTAATTTGAACGCAACCCAAGCGATGGACGACCGAGCTAAGCCAATAAATCAGCGGTTCTATTACCGCGAATGCGATCGCCGCGGTACAGAGTGGAAAAGGGAGACAGAGAAAGGGAGGAAGAGAGAGAGAGAGAGAGAGAGAGAGAGAGAGAG
>NW_017259490.1:4084559-4085856 GCF_001594045.1 Atta colombica | reverse complement strand
AGAGAGAGAGAGAGAGAGAGAGAGAGAGAGAGAGAGAGAGAGAGAGAGAGAGAGAGAGTAAATAATTGAGCCGCGGTATCCGCCGCAATCCAATAACGCGAACTCCGCTATGAAAGTGCCTCACGATATCACAGCTGCCGATGAGAAGAGAAACAGTTAAGGTATCGGCATCTCGGATTCGCCCTAAACCGCCGTTACCAAAACACCGTTAATCATTCAGCGGAACGCGAATTCGCTCTTCGTAGCGGGAAACATTGATCTTTCGTCCCTTACTGCAAATAGTATAACGCATGACTAATTTTTTTCTTATGTTGAAAAGGCCTAATGAGATATGCCCATGATTATTTCTAATTTTTATTAGCATTAAAGCAAGATATAAAATATAAGATAATGTAAAATGTGAGACAACATTGATTGCGTATTAGACGCAGGGCGGAGCGTGAACGCTTTTAATCTTTAATTATCTGTTCCCCAGCGGACGTGGCGATATACCCAGCCGATAGGCCGATACTTTTTTTTTTTTAATTTGGTTTCCGCCCGATAAATACGATCGTTAACGATTCGCCGATTTGTTTCCTTCGAGCTTCATTCGTTCACGAGGGATTGTTAACACGACCATCTTGACGAGTCTTTCCGCCAACTAAGTCGGTGATCATCTTAAGAGGGCATTATTCTGGTTCGATCTTGCGTGAGATACGCGTCGTTAATGGGCGCCCCGCAGTTATCCCTCCATGATTTTTTGATGAAGACAACGACATCAGATTCGAGGGATGTGGTTTTATCGCTCGCGACGACTGTGATTTTTATTGTAAAACTTTTTTTGCTATTCTTTGAAGCTCTCTATAATAATTTCTAAAAAAATTTCTGAATACACTCTTTATTTCTTTTTTATCCTATATATATATATATATTTTATATCCTTTTTTATCCAATAAAATATTGTTCTTAATGTTTCAAATATTTAAAATATAAAATTATCTGAAAGAGCAGCAATGTGTAAAAGACTTTTTTCTCTTTTCTTTCGTTTCATCTTTATTTCTTCCTTTAGTTTTAAAGGCAATTTCCTAAATATTTAATCTCAACATTTTATTGTAATTATAATATCGATGGAGTGTATGTCTCTTTATATAATAGATATTTTTCTTTGTCGGAGAATACGGTTTTAGAGAGAATTAGCTCAGTCCGAGATTTACTAGTCCAAACTGATAATAACTAAAGTTATCGAATAGTTATAGTATACATCGCTACGATCTACGATCATGTCCCTGAGGTAGCGAAACCTGATCACTTCTCGAAA
>NW_017259490.1:4074873-4084459 GCF_001594045.1 Atta colombica | reverse complement strand
CATGCTTCTGCATCCAGTATTGCATCTGAATATAATATTTGCAGTATCATCTGTTGAGACAAATGCTGTTGTGTTAAGGAAATAATACAAATTTCGGAGATATTTCTTCGGTTTAACATTAGAACCACCGATGGTATCCCGCTAGAAGTTCCAAAGTTAAATGTTAAAAAATCCACTAAATTAATCATTTCTTTGTTTCCGTTTAGTGAAAGTTATTATGATATTATTTGTATTGTTAGAATTATTTTTATTATATTCATGTATCTTCTGTATTGTATCTAATACAAAAAAGAAAAAAATTGAAACAATTGGTGGAGGCAAAATGACACCATTTATCACGACAATTCTAATGTTAAGTTATGTTTCGATAAAAAGAACTTTCTAATCATATATATATGCAAAATATATATGCATTCTATATAACAATTTTAATCGCCTAATTAATTCTTCGACGAATATCAAATAAGCATTTTACAAATGTCTACATTAATCGAAAAAAGAAAAATTGTTCCATCAAAAATTTCCATTAATTTCCACTTTGAAGTACAACCTTTTAATAAAGAGTTCCAATTTTCGTTATCAACTCTTGGACAATAATAATGTGAATATTCAATGGTTAGTGAAACTTGCAGCTAAAAGTATTTTGCGAATGCGTGCAAGCGAACTTGCCAGCACGACAAAGTGTTTCGCAAGACGTAAGCTAAAGTTCGACGGTCTACTTAGAGCATAGTCGGCAGCCGGCAGTCAACCTGTTAATTACTTTAATCTACGAAGTGTTTTAGCAGCTTGATGGAATATGCTTAAAGGAACACTTCCCGAACTTCTCGACCGAGTGGCAAGTACAAACGGACGACCTATTGTAAATGTTACACACCTTGTGGATTCACATAAAGAAAGGGGCTAATTGCATCACAGTAAGAAGAACTTTTAGTACAAGTCTAGGAAAGTCATCTGTGAATTATAGGTTTAATATTCATGGAGAGAATTAGATATCAGCTGTCTGTTTAAATATTTGTTTAATTTGACATTATCCAGACAGTTCTATAATAATTATATTATCAAAGGAAGGCAGTTAATAAGTTATTAATAAATTATTATCAAAATGAATCTATTATCACTAGTTACTAGAACTGTCATTATTTTTTATTAATAGGATGTCGTGGCTTCGCGAATTTAGCATACATTTAAAGTACAAGAAAAAGAAAAATAATATTTTCACTTTTGATTACAATTATTTATGTCGTACAAATTATTTATGTCCTACAAATGCTACGTTGTAGAAGGCGAGTCAATGATAGCAGTGTCCATTCACAGACTAGCCATCCTCTTTGAGGTCAACGATGCCGCGCTAAGCAGCGACCTGCCTCAAGAGTCGCCAAACCAGTCTACAAGAGAAGATCTGAACAGGTTACCTAATTTACACACGCCAGCTCGGTTCTCGCGTGCCACGTAAAGCTGCTCTCGTACCGGATATCCCGTTTGACAAACAGCTTAAAGATTAATAAATTAGTAAAAGTTCGACATGGCGTCGTACTGGCATATTTTCTAGCGATCGAAGTAATGATTTAAATAGACCGAAGACTGTCTCGAATCAAGTTGGAAGACGTCGCGGGAAATCGTTGCGAAGTATTTTATAAAAGGCGACGTGTCTCGTGCTGCGAGCTGAGCCGAAATTTCCGAGCGAGGATCAACTCCGCGAAGATCCCCGCGACGATAAATAACCGACTTTGCGGTGCAACAAACCCGTGCAGCTGCACGCCGAAATAGTTGGCTCGTAAATCGGTATTACCGCGAATCTCCAGTCCGCAATGGCAGGATATTTACAACATAAAAATCTGCCCGCGAGTAATTGGCCGACTGGAAGTCGAAATTCAAGAGCCCGACCCGGTTTGCGTGCCCATAGTAACCGGAGTTATTCGTAGATCGAAATACCGTGCCCGACCGACTTTGCGAATGTATAAACGCAGCGTGCCTCGCGGAAATGCAATGATATAAATCGACAGAAAGAGAGTTCCCTTCTAAACGTATATTTGAGAAGGCAATCATTTCTGTGCAACATCGCGAGATACGACGTATCTTTTTTCTTATAACATTCTTCTAACACTCGTATATACGCTTTACATTGCAATATATGTACGTTATGACTGCTGGAAACATATTTACAATCTGATAAAAATTTCGTAGTAAATAAATTTTAATCCATTTCACTGTAATGTAAATTTAATAATATTATTTATTAATTAATAAAAAAAATATATAAACAATTATAAATATACTTTTATGAAAACTTGACTTTCGCACTTTCATGCTAAGCACTATTTTAAGCTTAATGAACGAAGCGCACGTCAGCTATATATGTGCATCTCAGAGCCTTATCCCAGAATCTAAATGAATCTCACGACTGAACGCCATTATTTCATTACTTATCGTTGTAGATTGGGATAATCGCGGTAATTAAGTAACAGGCAACGATGATGATCTTCCGGCGAGCCGAACGCGATAGTAATAATCGGCTCCTCACACGATATTAACAGTAACAAACTCGGCATCGCTTTCTCGTTTATTCGCTCGCTCGCCCGTGTAACGTTGCATCGGCGATGACGGTAATAATCGCGACAAAAGCGGCAACGGCGATGATTACCGGCACGGCAACGATTTCTAATAAGAATATAATCGCGCGTGCGCAAGCAGTTACAAGCATCGGAATGATAATGGCGTGTAATTGCTCCGTGTCCCGTAAAACCCGATCCAGCCATGTATGGGTCACTGTAATGAGTATGATTGTGAGGGTCGTCGCGAGGTGCAAGAAGTAATTTGCACGAGCCTGTCTGACTGCCGTCAGGGTCGGCATCGCGCTAACTTCGCACGACGTGCGAAACATTCAGGATACGCCCATCCTTGCGGATAAGATAATTAATACGAGGTAACGAATCGAGAAATCGGCAAAATGAACGTTTCAATTGTCCATAAGAAAAGAAATGATTTTATTTAAAGTATCTCAAAATATACAGATCTGGAAATAATTTTCTTGGACCATTAAAATAACTGTGTGGGGAAACTTGAGCATAATGAGTAATACTGTAAAAAGTTTTGATATTCTAGCAATCAACTTGAGCGTTCTACATAATTATTCTGGTGAGAGATCCAACAAATTTCTAGATCTGTATCTAGAGCTTTTAAATTTTTAGATCTATATCTAGCTTTCAAATTTTTAGATACTTAAGTAAAATCGATTAGAAAGAAAATAATTCTTATATTTATAGATGTTAGCGATCGAGTAAAATTATTCTCTAAATCAAGATAAGGTATGAGAGTATCGAGTTCGCTCATCCGAAAATTAAATTCATACCGACCATGAAACGGCTCGGGTACGATTGATGCTCAGCGGAATCACACATGTTCCCCATCGTTGAAGCAAAAGGGATTCCGCGCGTTCCGGAATGCATATATGAAGATAATTCTCGTCGAGAGGTCCCGTGGCATAACGGTGATGGCAGCGAAGAGACCCACCCTGAACATGTACAGCGGAATCGCGTAATGTCCGGTCGCCGCGATAATTGCGGTATTCTCAGTGAAATCGGTTTTAAGCATTTGCACACGCGTAATTCCTAAATTGCCGCGTTCATAAGCGAATTCGACGTGCATTGAGCGATTACGCAGCCACCGTGATAGCGACGGCGGTGGTGGCGTAGAACGTCGCGTCATTGCAGCCTGGCATTACACGCTTTAATTTTTCTTTTTTTCTTTCTCTTTCTCCTAACATAATAACTTCGTGATATTCAATGCTCGATCATAATCGTTTATTAATGATATGTGCGATTTAATTCAATCTTCGAGCAACGATAAGTTATACAGGATGTATCATGGAATACAACGATTAAAAGGAATGAATGATTTGACATTAAATTTTCTATGATAAAAAATCGTAGACAATCTAGTTGAGCAATTATTTAACACAATCAATGAATTGTTAATGTTCAGTATCCTTTATAATTAGAAAAAGATAATTTGTATGACGATTATTTATTAATTAAAATTTATATTATTCTATTTATTTTGAATTTAGATTATTTATAGTATTCATAAATAAATAAATATAATTGTCTTTTTATATATTTATTATAATAATGTTACTCATAATATTCGTATTATAAATTATGGTTCTCAAGCTACATATAGTTAAAAACTGAAAAGTTTCGCTCACTTGATTTTATCCTTCTTAAATAAACCTTCCATTAATTGAACTTTAATCTAAATTATAATCTAGAATGGAATTTTCGATTCTACGAGAAGATCGTCTTTAAATTCATCGGGAAATGCGTTTCCGTTGTTGATTGCCGCAATTTACTATACACCCCGTACGTGAGGTTCACTTGCGGGAATTACGATGAGCGCCTTTTAGAAGAGGTAGTAGAAGCACCTGTAATTTATCCAGAATTTAATAGTCCGCTTCGTTTTTTGTTTCTTTAAAATAAAGTGAAATGTTTTCAGGTAAAGTCAGCGATACGCCAAATCATTCGTCATTTGCTGCTTTAGTGCTTCTCTAAATTATTGATAAATTATTACTTACCGCACGTACACGTGACCAAGACAAGCAATTTAACAGCCAGAAGCAAGTACTATGCTTATGCGAGAAATAGTTATGCACATATCATAAACATTTACGTTATCACTTATAATTTTTTCACAAGTTAAATATAATTTTCTGCGTCTGTATGACGTAAAATTAAGTTTAAAAATAAGTTTCAGTATCACATTTATATCGTAAATTAAACTTTCGCAATCAAGAAAACGAGCGCTGTCTATAACGAGTTACAAAATACAAATTAAACCGAGATACTTTTCCTGTGTTTTATAAAATAAAAAGAAAGAAAGAAAGATTAAAGGAACATAGACCTATTAGTAATGCGAGTGTCAATCGCGAGTTTGTTATAGAAAACACAATACGCATCTAGATATATGCGTGCAAACTGTATAACTAATCAGCGACCGTCGTAAGTATAATAGGGCTCCTCGTAAATAATGAATAGCGTAAACCGTAGCGAAATGATTTATCGCGTTCAACGCGAGCCGACAATGGCTTCCTTTTGGACGGTGGCAGACCAACCAGCCAGCCAGCCAGCCAACCAACCAACCAACCAGCCAACCATCCAGCTATCCAACTAGCCAGCCGTTTGTACCTCTCTCTGTCGGTGTGCGCTTTCTCTCCCTCTTTCACCCTCTTCCTGCTACCTCGACCGCCGCCGCCGTGCCCGTGTGTCGTGCAATAAATCTGTCCAGATGGTGCGGTATACAGCCGTCGGCGATGGCGGGATGCGGCGCGACGCCCCGGGGCTGCGAAACTCGTCGGCGTTGACCGATGGTCAAGGTGCCTCTATCGTCCAAACCCGGGGTACGTTAAGGCGAATTTACGCGATTTACCTTACATGATATCGTCGTGCAAGTTCCTCGCTTCGAAAAATTAGAATAAGAGAGGATAAACGTGTACAAGTAGGATTTTCTGTGAATCTTCAGTGAATGTATCTGTTTTTGGCTTCTTTTTTTTTAAAAGATAAAGTATGACAAGTTTAAACGTAGGTGAAATAATACTATTTCATTTCGGAATCTCTGTTAAATTTAAATTAATGTTACTTCTAAGTAACAATTTAAAGATGATATACTGAGAAAAATGGTCTGGTTGGACAGTAATTCTAATGGAAAATGAACGAATCGAAATTTTCTGATTAAATCTATTAGAATTCTAGTTGAATATACTAGAATTTTGATTGATATAATTATTCTGGTAAAAAAAAATAAGAATTCTAGTAGATTTTACTAGAAATATTATATCAACCAGAATTCGGATTATCTCAACTAGAATTCTAATAAATTTAACCAGATTCTGATTCTTCTACTTTCAACAAGAAATTTTTTTCAGCGGAGTAAATGTAACTATCTAAAGTAGAAGTAGCTAGTTCTTCTATTTTAGATTTACATTGAAAAAGACCGAAAATATATCCTTTTAGAAGATGATTCGTTAATTTAAAAAATACGTTTTATACATCTTCAAAGGTACTGATATCGCAGTAAGTACTTTAGGAAATATAAGAACAAAATACTATAGAGATATAATATGATTATTAAAATCAAAGAAATGCAAAGGAGATATGAGCTTAATATACATATATTCTTGTCATCATTTTCTAAGGCTATCAAAAACGAAACGAGTGAATCTCTTGATATTTTACTTCTGAAACAGATATTTTGTTTCAAACGTGATCGCGTTTTAAAATAGTTTTCGTTAATGATGAAGCGGAATGAACATAGTTACGATCTCATACAGGCATAAATGCAACTCGGTGTTAAGCTTTAAGTAACGACCCAAGTAACGGGGAAGTTCAATATCGCGACACGAGGGAAAGCAGGCGCCGCGTGGCCTTTAGTGCGTGAATTTATTACGCTGTTGGACGTAAATTGTAATTTGTTTTACGTCATATTCGCGTGCTCGTCATATTTTGACTCGCCATGTGCGATTGTCACAGCGGCGCATTACTCACTATCATATGTTTACCGTATGTTTTCCCATACATTATCTTCGGGCTCGTCCGTTACCTTCCCAATGCAACGTGCGTGTGCGCGTTGTGAACATTACATATTGATTCAACGCGTCGCGGCTCGCGCTTTTTAACAAATGTACGATGGCACGAAACGACGTTGATGAGTCCGTTAATGAAAATCTTATCATGCATTATAATGTGAACGCGAAGAAGATTAAGTGCGTTCGGAGCAACGATTGATGCTTCTGTGGATTACGGGGAAACGGTACTTTATACTTATATTGTAGTGTAATTATAAATAAAATAATTTATCATGCAAATTTCAAAAAAAAGAAACGAATTTTCTTTTATCTAATAAATGAGTTCACCAATCAAAATAAAGAATTTATCTTTCATTTATTTTATTTGCAATGTGAAAAATGTTTTCAAATCTGATGTTACAAGCAACTTGAATAAAAATGAAACGGATAAATATACTTACATGTTGGTCTTGTCCTATTGGGCCTCGTCAATGGAATCCATGGTCTTTGGGGCGGATGATTGGCCGTAACTGCAAAACAAGAAAGACGTAATTTAGTAGCTGCGCAAAAGTAGCTAAATAAATTTTAAACTATTGAAGTAAATGTCCAAGTTCGTATAAATCTATTACGCTCTAATTGTTTAATTTATGTTGAAAGTTCGCATCGATTATTCCAGACTTTGTCAACAATGTTTTTCCAAAGATGCAACTTCTGGGTTTCTCCTCGTTTCTTCAAATAAAGCGACGTTTTACTATCTTAAGTATAACCTAATTAGACGGCGAAGCAAAGATAGTGATGATCGCGGTTATAATCGCTAAATTGACGGGACAAGGAAGAAATTTGCGCGGGCTCGTTAAAGTTCATTACATCCCGGTTCATTACGTCTAATGGCGCTCACGCTTACGGGAAGCGCGTGGTCCGATAATTAAATCGTCCAACCGAATGTCACTTGCACGAGCCTTTGTGGCTATTAACAGAATACGAAGTCAAGAAATACGCGTGCACATGAAACGCAAGGAAAGAAAACGCGCCAAGGCGCATTGTGCCTGCACATGACAGCGAGTTTATACCGTGTCCTCGTTTAGCCACTTATCCCCGAGAACTAATGGAAGATGTTCTCGTGAGATTCACCGAATTTATATCAAATGTCATATGTTCCAACAGGAAAAACATCGTCACAAAATAATAGTCAAACATGACTATTATTACATCAATATAGCATTTTAATATTGGACGTCAAGATTTCTTTTGAATTATATTAGCATCATTCCTCTTGATCAATTTTTAACAATGAGTCGATGTTTACACGACATGCAAATGAGGAAAGGATACATGATTCTGCGGTCCAACCGTGCGATCTGTTTTAACCTTTAGCGATTACCGTAAGTATCGAAAGTTGTGCGAAAGAAAAGCTCTACAAAGTTACCACGAGCGGAACTTCGTGTTATTTTCTCGGTAATTGTTGTTGTCTTCGAACATATTTTTATGACTTGCTTTTTCCAAGTTTTCCTTTTCCTGACGCGATCGTTCACGCAGAAGGACGTGTGTCAGGTTGAGGTTTAATAATAGGAAAATAGGTCGACGTTTATGTTCGGCATTCTCGAGATTCCCCCTTGAAATATCCTCTAAGTTTCAAGAATAATCTCGTTGTTTCTGGACTACAGGAGAGTTATTTACGGCACGGGAGAAGTTTTGCAATCTATTCGGTGGTCGCTGCGCGAAATCTTCCTGAGAGGCGAGAGATCTTTCGCCGATATTTCACCGAGGATCTGTTCGCAAATAACTCTTGGACATTCCTACTTTTTCCCCATTAAGATGGAATTATCTTTCAAGATATGCTTTCCCTTATCGTTAAGAAAATAACATTTAAATTATATGCGAAATGCATTGCATATATATATTGGTGTAATATTCTGCGTAAAGTAAAACGAACAATTGACATTTTACGAAGAAACGAAGATAAGGAGGAAAGAGAAATATAGTGATATATTAATTACATACATACAACATATGTATTTCCCGTATTTCTTCTCATTAAGTTTCATTCACATTTACATTATTAGGTGTATAACTTTGCTTCCGCCGTTTTTTTTCCGAAATTCGAGGCTTTATTGTAAAAAATTGGTTATATATTTATGATTCAAAGTATTGTCCATCGCTGGCCACTACTTTCTCCCATCTTTCGGGTAGCGTACGAATCCCGCGTCAAAAAAACTGGTCATCTTTTGAGGCTATCCACGAATCGATCCAATTTTTTACTTCTTCATAAGACCGGAATGCTGGTCAGTCAGGCCGTGCCATTGATCGAAACAAGTGATAATCAGAGGGAGCAACGTCTGGAGAATACGGCGGGTGGGGTAGGACTTCCCATTTCAACGTTTCCAAGTATGTCTTGCAACATGGGGTCGAGCATTGTCATGCTGCAAAATCACTTTATCGTGTCTCTCGTTGTATTGCGGCCGTTTGTCTTTCAATGCTCGGCTCAAACGCATCAATTGCGTTACCGATCGCCTGTGATTGTTTCAGTCGGTTTTAACAGTTCATAATACACTACGCCGAGCTAGTCCCACCAAATACAGAGCATGACTTTCGATGTCAAAATCACCGTTCTTGAAGCGTTGAAACCACTCACGACACGTTCTTTCACGTTTTTAATGGCGGCCTCACCATAAGTATTTGAAAGCATTCGATGACCCTCAGCCACAGATTTCTTCATATTGAAGCAAAAAATTAAAATCTCCCGCAAATGACGAGAATTTAGCTCGTAAACTAACATTTTCAATCAAGAATAACTTTATGATACAGATACAAATCGACTAATGTTTCTATGGGGTTATGTTGACAGATGTCCAAGTTTATTATATGACGTCTATGATCTACTTATTTCGATCACCACTTACCGCTAAAGCCATCTATAGGAAAACGGCGGAAGCAAAGTTGTACCTAATAATATGGAATTATCTTTTTACCTCTATTTTCTGATTAATATATCGCTCTATTTTTATTTTCTTTATCCTTATTTCCTCTTAA
>NW_017259490.1:4023529-4074773 GCF_001594045.1 Atta colombica | reverse complement strand
TATATATATATGTATAAATAATGTATATATGTATAAATAATGTATATATAAATAATGGTAATAACACGTTTTCCGAATGCAGCAGAGCATAAGCAATTTGCAGTCACTTTCTACTGATTATCATCATTAAGTCGCCGTATTATCTCATGTGCGCGCGCGGATGACCAACTCAATCGCACCGCACCATCCATCGAGATTAATCCGACGTTTTTCGAAGCCCGTAACACATCGCGTTACAATCATGCGTGCCAATCATAGCGTTGCTGCCGCGGGCATGTAGGGATTAGTCGGACGGGAATAACTCGATGGCGTCGAATGCGCGCAAAAACGAGGAACCAAAACGTTCTTGCAGGAGTTTTCTGCTGTCATAATCGAAACCCGGGGATTTCTGTATTACATTAAGTGTCAACGAGACGTTTCACCGGTAAGCCTCAATTACCACGGCGATTTTACTCAGATCTCAGCGTGGATATCTGCTGAAGTAATAGAGGAGAAGAAGAACCCGCGTTTAATCTGTGTTTCTCCAACATCTTCGTAATTCCATACGCGACTGCTATTTGCTCCTTGCTACTCATTGTAACGGCAAAAAAAAAGAAGAGTAAAAAGAAACAAAAATGGAAAAGGAAATGGAGTCCACATTTTCCTTTAGAATCAATATATTCTGTACTTTAATGCGTCGGGAAAAAATACAACATCCAAATATGTACCTTTTCCTTCTGTTCCCGCATGGAATTTTTCGCTCGCACTTGCCTCGTTTCAGGCAAGCTTGTCATTATTCGCGCAATATTTCGCACTTGGTGATAAGAGCAGAAATTCGGAGATCATCGTATCGGTGTATCGATCGATCTCGATAAAATATCTGCCCTGCGGAGATAAAGAGAAACGAAGGTGATACTCCGAGGGTCGCCAACGAAGATCCTCGGCGAGTCTTGGTCTATTCCGACACAGAGGGACGCGGGATAGAGAAAGAGAAAGACGCGTGTGGCGGCAAGGAGAGGCAGCAAGAGATAGTAGAATTGAAACTGAGAATTCTATTTCGCTCCCTCGGGAGCCGCAGGCGAGAAGATAGAGATAGTGCTCTTGGGAGCATCGGTGTGGGATAATATAGGCGACATGCGAGAAAGGTGAAGAGAGAGAGAGAGAGAGAGAGAGAGAGAGAGAGAGAGAGAGAGAGAGAGAGAGAGAGAGAGAAAGGAGGAGGAGGAGGAGAGAAAGGATGAGAAAGAGAACCGCGCTCGGCATGCAAAAGGGCGTATTTCACGTCGCAGTTGACGTCGCGGCGATTTATTCGACGTTGTATTTCTAGTTTCAATGAATTTAAATGCGTAGAGCTTAAGACGAGAGCGTCACAGTATCTAAGAGCGGTTGGCTCTCTGAATGTTGATCTTGAGTTCCTCTCACGCACGCACGTACGTACGGTCGTATGAAGCGAGCATTTTGCACAAAATTCGTTCGAAGATCGCGGTATTTTATCATTAATTGTATAGAGAGAAAGCCTGCGGACTTTAATATTCATGGTAGTTTCTTGACAGTCGCTTCTAAACGTACAGTAAGCGTAAGCCTCTTACCAATGTGAATTATGAGACGAGTATCTGTTTAAAGTTGAGCCATCAACTCGGAGATCGTGAGATTACATAATTACATATACGTATATTAATTTTCGCGGTAGATTTTCTCTTCCTGGATGGCTGCGATGACCGTAAGCTCCTTACAATGTGAATTATGGGACAAGCATCAGTTTTATACAATTAAATCAGAGATAAGATAAAAGACACTATATTTATTACGACTAATTGTGCGTACGTACACGTAACAGACATCTGAATGAGAAGAATTAATAATCCTGTAGGCCAAGTTTTTCATTTTCTGGTTAACTTGTAATTAGGCTTAATCTGCTCTTTTATTCAATGGGCTTCATCTATAATAATATCATAGGTGAAACTCATTAGATGAAATATCAGGTTAAGCTTAATCACAAGTTAACCAGATAATGAAAAATTGAGTCTTAGACGTCGTCGATCGCAGTCGATTGCGCTGAATCTTTTTGCGGAGCACAGAAATCTTACGCCGCAGATCTATGGGAGAAGGAAGAAGTGCGATGCACTTACAGCCGTACGATTCACAGCGGCGTAGGTATGCGCGGAAACAATTACGCGAGAGCCGTCCGCATTCCGAGTCTTACAGACCCAATTAAGATCTCCCGTCGAGACGCAATACGCGAGACGGCCCTCGTAATTTTCCCGATGCAACGTGTTCGAGCTTCTTCACTTCGTGTTCGCTTATCGTGAGACCCCCTGTCTGTCCCTTTCTCCCTTTACTCGCTCGTTTTCTCGGAACCTTCACGCCGTCGTCATGGGAAGTGATCCACGCTTCTCTAAACTTCTCGTTCGCCTTAATAATTAATGTCCCACGAATTGAGATGTCTCGGTTTCGCAAATTGATGCCGATTAAGTTAAGAAAGAAAAGAGACGATTAACTAGATAAACGAAGATGTGCATTTACGAAAGAAAAATTAGTATGTTTTTAATTTAATGAGACTTTATCAAATCCATAAACACAAAGGTTTGAGTCTCTCTCTCTCTCTCTCTCTCTCTCTCTCTCTCTCTCTCTCTCCCCCTCTCTGTCTCTCTCTCTCCCTCCCTCCTCTCCTCTCTCTCTACTTTTAAATATATATTGAAATAATATGATGTAATAAAAGAAAAAAATAATATATGAAAGATTAAAAAAATATAATTTAATAATGTAAAATTTCATTTATCTAATCTCCGTTTCGTTAATTTTCCTCAATAAATCATTGATTGAAGTAATTTGGACAAGAGTTAAGTCGAGACTTAAATCCGACGTTTCTAAAGCGTTATACTTATTCTACGACTGGAAAAAAGATTGTTGAAGCTATTACAGTCGCGACATTTTTAATTTATGCGAGCTTTTATTTTATTTAGGATGCATTTAATCTTTCTTCTCAAGTTTCCGCCGTAGTACATGAGCGTATATAAAATTTTCTTAATACTATGCCGCTGAAAATTTCGCAAAACAGTTTGCGGCTTCGTGTCTCCTTAATCTAGAAATTGCTCCATCACGACACTTTTTATCAAGCTCGTGGGACCGTATAATTCAAGCGAAAATAAAAGGAACAGGAGGACTAAATCTGCGCGTCCGTTGTCGTGTACCTTATTCCTGCCTCTTTTTTATTTTATTGGAATTACAATTTTCGTCGCGTCTGTATTCAATAATGTAATTTTAGCTTCCTCTGAGATCGCATTCACGATATTATTCTCTTTAATATGGCTGAATCGTGGGGAAAATTCAATATAATTATGGCGCAGTTTATTATTCGATACAAAAGCATCGAATACAACATAATAATCCGATACGAAGAAGCCGATACGTTTTTTTATATTTAATCTAGTTTACCTTTTAAATTGGGTACCGTCTTGAATTAAGCAAGGGTTGACCTAATAATCTATTTGCACTCCTGAAATTTAACTTGTAAAACCCTCTCGAGGTTTTAATTTAACTTAAAGTTGTTAATAACTTGTGTTATAAAGTTTAAAGAAAATCTAACATTAGTAATTTTATTAATGTTAATAATAAAAAAATTGAAGAGTAATATATAATATCTCGTGTACACAACTGCAATGCTGCTTCATGTCGATTCCGCGGTGGTCTTATGGAACGTAATCGATTACAGCAAATTGACAGCGTTCGTTAATCATACATTCAATTAGATATTTTAATCGCGGCTCGTGACTTGGCCGATGTTATTTCTACGTAATCACCGTTCATAAATATCCTTCGCCAAGTCGGACAAGGAAAATTGTTGGGGCACATCCCTTTTGAGATCTGCACAAAGTAGATTCCCGAGTGCGAATCAATGAGAGGAAACTATCGACGTGTGCATGCCCTTAAATCCCATCTGGCAACACTGACAATTCCTCGGTATGCTGATCGTGCGTAATTACGCGCTGTCTACCTTATTAAAGGGCTCGCCTCGTTGCTATGAAGGAAATGAATGGCTCGTCCAGCATCAGCGAAAATTATTATTGCATTCAGTGCCGTAATTCTAACGTGGTAAAAGTGGCACTTATCGGAAAGAAATCAGTGTAACAAACCCTTTCTCCTCATACAATCTTCGTTCAAAAGAATATTTTCCTAATTATTTATCATTTTTTATTCCCCATCTAATAATAATTTTTGTAATTATTTATTTTGGAGGATTTATGTATAAATATTTGTTATCATTATAGGATCTTTATTAATAAGAAAATTAAATCATCATAGATTATTTAAAAAAAATAGAATTTGTACATAAAATAAATATTTAAAGGAAAAAATTGTTAAAATTTCTTGTAATATATGTTGTAATATTTTATTTCGTTACACAAGGTATTGCAAAGGAGAAATACAACTACGTTTGAATTACGAACGGGGATGCATGAGCTAGTTACAATTCTAGTTACGGCTCTGCAGTCGTAGAATTAATATAAACGCGAGCGCGGAAGGCCCCAATACGATAAATTGTATCGCGTGTAGTCCAATAAACTTTAATTGCACGCCGATTAAAATACGAGTTCGCTTTTTGCTGACGGTAATTACTGGCTCGACGGTAATTTGTGGCACGCACTCGGCGGACATCGTAGGCAGTAGCGAAGCCAGGAATGGAACACACATTCCCGCCTGCGATAAACAGACAGACGGAAGCGTTTTCCGCGATACCCCTTGTGTTATAAACGATCCCCTGACAAATCGCGATAAGAGTTACCCTGGCGGCCTCGATAAAACGCGTTGAATTGTTACCAAATAGCGGATTAAATACCGGATGCGAAAGCCGGGGAGCTCGTCGTATTTGTTGCGTCATACTCCCATACGTTCCGCTTTTTTTCTTTTATAGGTGTAACAATTTTTTTTAATTTTTTCGAGATTTTATTTTCACGCATGCACGCGCACTAACATTTTTTACGATAAAAATGTATGAAAAAAGTGTAACGGAAAAATAGTAATTCAGTGGTTCTCTTGTTTTATTCGCGATTTTTGTATGAGTTTCTGGGTTATGTCTGCCTCTCACAATAATGAAAAATGCAAATGATAATTCAAAATTTAATTTCTAAGGTTTTAAAATTAAAAAATTAGAAAAGTTGCAATGCGTTCTATACTACCAGTATATACGCCGCATCAAAAACTTAATTTATTAAATATTATTTACTATGTTTAAAGTAAACAAACTATCAGTACAAATTTTGTACTGTCTACTATTATGAAAAAAATATTAGAAATCTGAAATATTTATATTTCCTATTAAAAAATAAACTTTTTTAAACTTTTGCATTTTTGCTGTATATTCCAGGAATGGAATATATGGCTACTCATAGGGGGAGGGAGGATATGTATGGCTCCTAAAAAATTTACAAATAATGCATTTTTACAAATAATGCACGTAAATAAAACGTAAAATGACACAATAACCTATAAAATATGTAAAATTTTATTAAGGAACAAGAATGATAAATATGAAATAATAAATATAATAATAATTACAATCTTCCCAAATGTATTACAAGTGTTATGACGTGAGGTATATATTTAATGTAATGCGTTTATTGTATTTAGTGCACTGAACTCAATCTGCGCACTTTGTATGTTTTGGGCATAAATTCCGCCTATTAAAAATGTCAATATCCCAAAAAAGTGGGATGTACAAGACAAGACAACAAACTAAATAAATAAGCAAAGTATTTTATTATACAAGATGCTTTACTATTCCTCTACACTCATGTATCACACTAAGTCTTTTGCACGTCCTACAGTAATCATTTTATGTAGATTATAATTTATGATGGTGCTACTTAACAAGTGACAAATCGATTCAATTCACAATAATTTCATTAATATTAACAGTAAGAAACTGAAATCATAACATAATACTAATATAACATGTAACAGAGTAGTTGCCAGAAAATTAAATTCCACATTCCTTCTATTTTTTCTGACTTCTGCGTAAATTCCAACGCAGCGTATTTGCAGGGTTACCTTACGTATAAACTAATACCTACTATGTAGTACTAGTACTACATAGTACCTACTAATTGTAAGTATATACTCCATTGTTTACAATTATGTTGAATAATCGATAATAAAATAAAAATTTATAGAAGAAGTTTGTAGAAAAAATTAAATTAACAATCCTTTTTTCTTTTCTCATATATAAATCTCATATATAATAAAGGTGACGACAATAATCAGCCGACATTTATTGTTGATTACTAACTAAACTGAAAAAGTTTTCGGTTGAAAATAAAATAGTTTTTTTCTCCTGCCAAAAAGAAACACTTTCAAAATGAGAAAATATACTTCTCAATCTTCGTTCTCAATTAATTCTCCGTATCGTGGATCATTGATTAATTCTCCGTATCGTGGATCATTGATCAGTGATCCAGTATAATATATAAAAAAAACTTTGACTACTTATTAAATACAATTTATGAAATTAAATTTATTTAAAAGAATTTTTTATTACTTTTTTGTTACTTACTCTCAAACTTCTAAAAACGATATCTCTTAAAGATTACTGTTCTAAATATTAACAATCCATGAAAATTATATTACGAAGACTAATTATAAACTTCATCCGCATAGAAGCAGAGGAACCTTTGCTTTCTAAGGTATTCACAATGTTCTAAAATTCAAAATAAGTTTAAAATTAAAATAAAACCAACTTTAAAACACTACTATAGATTATACTATAGATTAAAACAGATAATTTGCTTTGAGATCGTTACAATATTTTCTTCTTTAAAGAAAATTCTTTTAATATATTATATAAATTATATTATATAAATTATATAAATTCTTTTTCATTATAATTATAACTAAAACAGCTTCCAATTTTCTTCGCGCATCAATAACGAATACTAGTAATGGAAGACCTCGGATAGAAAGAACTGATCACGAGAGCCATGAAAAATGCAACGTTCTATCGTTCTCTGCACTTTTTTCTCTTTAGCCTCTCACGAGTGAAGGAGGTGAAGAAGAGGAAGAGAGAGAGGGAGAGAAGGGATCGACAAAGAAGGTTCTCGTCGAGGGAAATGCTGTCGCTCGCGTTTTCCGCCTTTATCCTTCACATGTATATTCTCCTTTGTCAGCGACAGTTTAAAGATACACCGTGCCCCACTGTACATAGATGGGGTAACGTCAATATTGAATCACACGTGCGGCCTTGGCTTTTAACGTAAGTCACGTTTACCGGGATCTCGAGACAAATAGTTTCGAATGCCACTATTCTTCGTTTTCTCGCCGTCTCTCTCTTCCTTTCGCATTGTTTCGTGTATCACTTTACTATCTCAGTGTCAACCACATCGTGTACAAGGTGGCGTAAAACTTTGTATTTATGAGATTATTCTCGAAACTGGTCGATCCATTTTCAGACCGCGCCGCATGGCATACTATAGCATCTTATTATCCGAAAATCCGAGATACAGACGTGCATTTTTATCGATTCCGCTGTCGCCTCTTTTCCCCGGAGAGAAGAATCCCGCCGATGTTAGGTATTGCGAATTTGGAATGACACACCCCGAAAGATTATACGGACATTTAAATTCGACATAGCGGAATCGATAACGCACAATTTGTAACTTCTTCGAATGTAATTCCGTCGTCCGACAATTAAAAAATATGTGTATTCGAAGAAGAAATATCCATGGTCGATGTGACGATGTTGACGTGACAAAAAGTGAAACGTAATATTTATCGTTCTGCACGTGTATAATTTTATTATTCCGTCTTATCTCAAAAATTTTAAATGTGTTTCTACTACTAAACGATATTAAATTTCCATCAAAGCTGTTTTTCTCAATGTTTTATCGTGATATACGACATCATGATGATATATTGATGATGCATAATGCATTTCTCGTTGCACGTCAATCAGGGAAAATTATGCATTCCTTTCCACTGCGATTCGTACTTACAGCGATAAAAGCATTGGATTACTCCGGTTGTGGAATCGGGAAGCGAACTAGTCGACTCGAGAATGAACTTCGGGATTGGTCTCGTCGGAAGGAGGCACGCGTGTTTCAGGCGGATAATAATTGGAAATCAAACGGAAAACATGGAGCGGACATGAACTTCAGTCGCTGATTTGGCAATAGTCGTTCGATTGAACGAATTCCTTTATCTCGTTAGACGATATCCCTTCGTCGAATCTCTTCGGGACTAGAATTCCCGAAATCTTATTCCGGACTTTGCTTGGAATGAGTTCAAGAAGTAATCTCGCATTATACATATACTTTCGTATTATTTTTATACTTACGAGCATTTCTTCGAACGGAAAAACTATTGTTTCGATGTCTCTTTTTTTCATTGACAATATTAAATACATTTTCACGCAATCATCTATATTACTATTATTTGTTAATTGATAAATATTCTCTGAATTTATATTGTACATTTATGTCGCCGTAAAATAAACACTATCATGAACATAAACACTATCACACTGAATACCGCGATTCAAATCCACCTATACAGCTAAATGTTGGCAATTGTATCATATTACAACATAAGGTATTCTGATATCGAGGCTGTATTATGAAATGGCCTTATCCCGCGAGAGAGATATTCTGTATACCTACTGCTATATCGAGAAGTAGTATCGTCTCGGCAGTAACTCCCGGTAAGTCGGACTAAGCCGGCGTATCGAATCCGCGGGAGTAACTGCACACAGGTGTAAACTCAACTATTTCAGACATACTATAGCCGTTAATTTTCCCACGCGATTTGAGAATGAACGCCTTAGGTTCGCAGATTATATAACTTCATTCTGTCACGGTTTCATCGTCGATGCATTTAATGAACGTATTCAAACGTTCATATTTGAAACATTCATATTTTCAAACGTTCGTATTTGACTTGGAACAGCACATCTCTCTCTTTCCTTCTACGACAAATATTTTTCCGATAATCCTATACTGAGCGGTACAATGAGATTTTAAAGTTAAGACCAAAAATTTAAATTTTAAGTCTTAGGTTGTAAGAAATTGACTAATCATAATCGAATTTGAGGAGAATAATCGATTATGATTGATCAGTTTTTTCGGTTTAAAGTTTAAGGTTTAAAGTTTAAGTTTTACGTCCTAAAATTTCATTGTATATCGCGCCGTTTTAGGTTAAGTAGCATAAACATAACGATCGATTTTATTATGTTTTCTCATTGTTAATTGTGAAATTGAACATTTACGCTTTCGCTTCGCTGAATCTCTTGGAAAGATAAATGAAAACTCATACGGATTAAAGCGGCCTCGTGGAAGATTTATTGTTCAGTGTGTGACTAACAATAAAACTTTTAGGTTCGAGATATAAATTTCTCGTACGAGACAAAAAGAGACAAATGTGTGTGGGCTACGTTTTCATCAAATTGCAGTTAGTTGCCGGGTTTCTTTTCGGCAGCAGCTTAACCTGTAGCCATACTTTACAATCACTGACGGGCACTAAACCTCCGGGATATTACAAATTCATTCGCGGTTATATCCCAGATTATCAGGAGCACGCAGCAAAGATACGTCTTCCCGGATATGGACGATCCTGGTTCCCTGGGTCCTCGACCGTAATCCGGGAAAACGAATGAAGTCACTCTAGAGTTCACGAACACGTATTTTGGACTGTAACACGTTCGAGGAAAGCAAAAATATTAAAAAAGTAAGTTTAGCAAATATTTTTCAAAATTATTTGCTATCAAATAATAAATTCTACAATATACTCTTCAGAGTGTAATAAATCATCTTAATAGAAGAAAAAAGTTTACTTTTAACAAAATTTGATTAAAGAAAAAATAATATCAGCTGTGCTATTATATATTAGTTCTGAATGCTTATTATAACGACTTACAACTCAAAAAACGTGATTTTATTTTTAAATTATTACCATGAATAAGTTAAGTAAACATTATTTTATCAATTACAAAAAATAATTAACTTCATAAAACATCGTCAAATTCTAAAAAGATGATTTTAAAAAAATCATTACAATTTAAAAAGTGTGCTTTTTAAGAGAGTTGTGCAATGGAAACGACATTTAAAAAATATTTGATTAGGTTAATTGATTCCTTTTAAAAATAGACTCCGATTATTTAATTAGTCACTAATTTTCTCTCAAATTGAAAAATATAGTTATTTATTCCCTTTTCTGAGAGACTTAATTTTTTGAACAATTATAATTCTGAGTTCAATTTTTTTAATTACGTAGCTTTGAAATAAAAAAGCAATGTATATGACTATTATAATTACACATATATCCAATTAATATGCCCAATTATTGCAATGATAAATAACAAAATATATTCACGTAACCGCGTTTTCGATTTTCATTGCTAATCGCATTCAAGAGATAGGGTTTTGAATCATGCGTTCTATGTAATTCCTCATTCTTTTTCTCCCGGTAGTTTATGCAAGTCTTCGCGAAGGGAACTGCCTCGCGTCTCGCGAAATCGCAATTCGCTCGGCGCAGTAAGTGAGCTACGGATTGTAACCGGAGGCGAATGGCATTCGGCGTCATATTTCAGAATAATGTTCGGGCTTTACAACGTGGAAGAAGGGGGCCGTCGAGCTCGAGTTATACGACGACGGCATACTAATACAACAGCAACGGTCGCACCTCAAGGCCGAAAGGGCTCTGTACGGAATTTAAAGATTCATTTTCGCACAACATCAAACGTGATGCATGCGAAGATGTAACTACTGCAGCGACTCGTAATATTTGGTTCTCATTGTAATATGCTACAAAAACGTTGAGGAAACAAAAGAGAAACTCTTATATAACACAAACAATAAATAATAATAATTTAAATAATAATAATTATTTAACAATATTTGCTAATGTAATAACATAAAAGAATAAAAAAACAGTTGTGAATTCACATAATTCAATAAAATTATTTCTATCTAAATATTTTATCTTTTATAATATACCTAATAATATAATATACCTAATTTAATATCAAAGCGCTCTTTAAATGCGCTCGACAATCTCTGGATGTGTATATAATAAATGCAAATATAAAAAGAGCGAAGCACCGTGGAGAAAATGCTTGAAGCTGCACGGTATTTTCTTCATAAGGGCATTCTCATATTTGTCTAACCATTTCCTTGTTTCTGGGTACAACAACCGAACGACATTATGCCGGGGGCGTAATTCGTATCTTCTTTCGAATAATTCGCAAACTTGTTGCAACAATCCTCTTCGCTCTCACCGACCGGTTCCGCGTCTCCCGTGTCGGAAACGGAGGCGTAATTTGCATCATCCGGAGTAGTTTGAAAGTTTTAACGAGAGACACAGAGTCGCTTGTAGTTGCCAGCGGTGGGGCCTTCCCGAACTTTTGTATACTTCTGCAATTGTTACACGATTCTCTTTCGACTTCCAATGCTTCACTTAAAGTTTCCCTTTCCCCTTTTCCTTCTCTTATTTCCAGGATTGAGGATATTGTTACTTTCCTGTACTTTTACACGAAAACACTCGTAAATTCGCAATGCTGCGGTTGCCTCGCGACACTTCCATAGAAGATTCAATAAAAACATTCAATAAAAACAAGAACGGAAAGAAAAAAATTATCTCTTTATCCTTTTCTCTAAAAAGAAAAGAATATTTACTAACAGATATTCTCAAAAAATATTTTTCACAGTTTTCAGCAAAAAAATACCGGTAACGGCATAAAGATTAGTACTTGAAAAAAATCCGCGCAAAAACGATTTCGCTACTTGCAGCTTATCTCTCGCGCATTTCGTGACCACTGAACGAAAATGTTTTTTTCAAAAACTTACTCGTCTAACGTTAAGAGAGAGTGAGAAAGAGAGAGAGAGAGAGAGAGAGAGAGAGAGAGAGAGAAAAAGAGAGATACACAAAATATTATCTGACAAGTCGAAAAGCGCCATATCATCTTGGCCATTTAGAACCGATCCTCGCTGTAAGAAGATCTTTATCAAGTTTTCGCACCGCTTTAGGGCGGGAATGAATAAACGAGTATGGCGAGAATGCGTTTGGTTAGTTGAAGATTCGTTGCCGCGAGTGGCGAATGATAGCTATGGATGGGGTGACTTTTGTATTCCCGGGAGCGGACATATTTTTCCTTTCTACAAGCCCCTTTTCCGCCTTCGCTTTTACATGGCGTGCCGACATTCCTCCGGGTTCAAAGCTTTTATTTTCTCCATTCGGGTTTTTCAACTTTCTCTCCGTTGCCTGCACTCTTTCCCGCTATTGTCTATACGAAAGCACATTGAACACAATTTTTCTGACAGCAATATCGTTACAGGCGAAAAAGAAAAAATAAAAGGCTTTATCATTAATGTTATCATTAGTATTATATAAATAAAAAGAAACCAGATCTGTGTGTGTGTGTGTGTGTGTGTGTGTGTGTGTGTGTGTGTGTGTGATGAAAAACAATTAAAATCAATCTAAATATTAAAAAAGCTTTTCGGCAAAAAAATTAAATCAATACTTGTATAAAAATTAATTCTCATCAGTTTCATTTCTGTTAAATATAATAATTGAAAGTAGAATATAATATTATATAAAAATATGCAATGTAAAAAAGTAGATATCTATAAGCCAGCTGCGAGACAACTACAAAATGAGAAGCAGTCGTTTCAAAATTCTATAAAAATTATCTCGATTTAATTTTCTTGGTACGTACGTCACGCGAGGCTTATCACGTACCGCAATATTCTAATATGTAATAAACTTACACATTGTACGTTTGTGCCGAACTGTCCCTTTTTTCGACGCGTCGTGAGAGATGCATCTCGCGTATCTGATCGATTCGCCGCACGCGTAATTACGGTCGAAATAAGTCAACAACCTGGTGCGACAACTTGTTGCAAACGGGCTTTACGCGGCTGCAGTGATAAACACGAGGGATTTCGCAAAGAAGTGACCGTCTCTTACAACCATTAATGACGATGATCGATCGATCTACTGTATCACGCGATATCTGCATAATAATCAGTAGACGATTCTATTAACACAGAATATAATCTAAGTGTTTTGCGTTGTCATTCGTGAATAAAAAAGAAATATGTCTCGATATATTGCGTTTTAAACTTGAAAGAAAACTTGAATTCTTAATTACACAGTTTTAAGAAATTTCGAATACAGAATATGAGAATCGATAAAGATACTATTGAGTTGTTCCAGTTCTATCGCATTAATGACAGACTTGGAATCAATTCAGACTTTAATTCTCCTTTTCATTTGGTAAATTTGCACCTTTTGCCAATTGTAGTTTGATTACCGACAGCATCATTGTAATGTAATTGCTAACAAATTGACGATGTAAAAAAAAAATGCAATTACAGGTTGCTCTCGGCAGATCGCGGTAACTTGTCGATCTGTCAATGTGCTCTCCTGTTTCATTAACCTAATGCGCTCTCGGAAAGCCCTCTACAAATGAGTGTAACATAATTAAGCGCTTTAACTCGCGATCAGGCCCCGTGAGAGGTGTCGGTGTAAAGAAGCAAACCTCGAATTAATGTCAGTCCAGTTGATCGTCGATGATAACACATTATCTCGTTAAGCTCCGCTCAGTGATCATTAGCGTTTCTCGCTGTTGAATAGCAACTGGGATATCGAGATAAAAGTATCAAAGACGTCTCGTTCGAGACGTCGAGATTAAAGAACAGCTACAACTACTGCTCCAACAAAGCATGCAATTATTGAGTCAATTAGATTGAAACCGCAGGATATATTCGATTCAGCTTTTACACAAAGCGATAAGAGGGACATAAAACATCTTTGTCTGAAAAAAGATGATAAAAAATTAATTTGAAAAAAGAAGAGAAACCTGAATCGTCGTTTGATAATTCTATGGCTTGTAATGTACACGATATTCGATAATTTCGTGCTATTGGTGTATATTTCACTGAATACAAACTTGATTTTATAATATTACCAGCGTATCTATCGCGCGAATCATTAACGTTCAGGGAATATTAATGCGGCTCATGCTATGAATCTAGAATTACGATATATACAATTCATCATTAACGACAAATAATATGCAAAAAATAGAAGCAACAAATAACAAAATATATCGATAATCTTGATCTTAATTATAGCTTGTTCATTTCTAACAACGATGCCGATGAACGACAGGTTTTTAGAACAAAATGCTACTCTAGGCTTGTCTCTCCATTAAATTGCTAATGATCTTAGTAGCAGGACATGATAAGAGACCTGGTCGAGGGACCTGTCGTCCTTATGAGCAGATCAAAGAGGATTCGCGCGAGTATGTCGAAGATGCGATGATGATCAGCGATCAGTTGGCTGATCACTGATCTGACTTTATAAATACATGAATATTTTATATAATACTTGTATCGCGAGAAGCGCGATAACGTCTTGCGCAAAGTTATCTTGTATAAAATATATCAAGCAAATATTCTGCTTCGAAATGTCGTTCCATAACGATATGCATCTCATTTTTAATAAAATGTAACAGAATCTCTCTGTAACAGAATCTTAATTATATATTAATATATAATTAACTAGAACATTTTTTGGAATAGCAGCAGATAAATCAACATGCGATAAATCATTTTTCAAGCGCGAGATTTCTTTTCTAAAAAAAACTAACGACGATGTTAAAATAGAAACATGCTCGGGTTGACGATAATCTAACGGATGAGGTCGATGCAAGTTCGCAGCTACAGGAGGTACGGAACGCGGAAATTACGGGCAATTTCCTTGTTCGAGCGAAAGAGCGATTCTAATCGAGCGACTTAGAGAAATGCATTACACTCGTAGACACTCGCGCGGACCTCGATATTATTCTTGCATTAAGTAAAAATTGCCGAAATAGTAAAATGAGACAGATGAAACGAGATCGGAGTCAAAGACCGATAGATATTAAGAAGTTCTTTTTTTTTTAATACTTGCAGTGATACAAGACGAGAGGCTTTTATTTATGATAAAGTATGTAATAAAAGCGCAAATGTATGCTACAAGTAGTCGCGGTTAAGAGATAATCAGTATTTAACGAGTTCCTGCATGGAATTTTCTTCCTCACCTTACGCATTAGAATGTAACGAACGTATGTTACTTAGTTAATGTAACGCATGTTAATGAAATTACGAATAAGTAGTAATAAATGTAATTGCATTATATTATATGTGTCTCACGAGTGTTCTTGTCCTGAATGACGTCGCAAAAAGACCAATTTTCGAAGTCGAGAAGTTCTCCAATGATTTCTTACCTATAACAGAAATGAAATGGTTCATTAATTTTGACTAACGAAGAAATACGAATTAATTTATTTCTTGATCGACGAGTTTTTAATTAAGATTAAGATCGTAAATTTTTGACAGAAAACCTATTGTAAAATGGCGTTTTGATCGAATCAGTCAATTATATATAAATTCGGAGACAATCTTTACGAATTGAGAGAGGATACAGGATCTCGGAGAAACATTCATTACTCAGGATGTCATTAGATTAAAGACAATCTTTTTTCTTATCAAGGACAAGCAATAGCAGTTATTTGACAAAATTTCACTGCGATTACCGATTCGAAATCGTTTCGTTTGCATGGTGGCGATTTTCTACGGAATTTAAACGGCGCTAGATAAAGTCCCGGTTGGAACAAAGTACGATGGGGAGGTTACCCTCAAGCCCTCGGGACTGGCTGTGAGATAAGGGTCCAATGTACGACAGTACGTTTCTCTTCAGCCACGAAATGCACACACCGGCGCGGTGAGCAAAAACGTTCGCGATGAAAATCGCGGAAATGTAGTTTGGCATAAAAAGACTGTCTGAGAGATGGAAAAGAGGGATTGTGAATAGGAGGGTGTATATAGTAATATCATGTCATTTTATTATATGTTAGTATAAAAAGAGATAAAGTACACTCAATAAGAAATAGAAAAAAAGAGTAATAACTTAAATATAATAGAAATAGAATAATAAAAAAAAATATGGAAAAATACGTTAATGAAAATAAAAGCGTATTTTTGACTTTAATGAGAGTGGCCCGGTGCAGAAATATACTACACATTATAATGATTATTATACTATTAATCATACAAATTCAATATAATCATTGTTGTCCGATAATCATCTTACTAATTGGTATCAAAATTATAGAATTATACATTTTAATCAAAATTATCAAAATATAATTTATCAAACATATAACATGGCAGAGAATAATATGGAGCTTACGAAGTTGTCTCTAATTTTAGTATATTATCTTTCACAAAATGTAAGCTAAAATTTTCTAGAGAAGAAACGAAAGAATCCGAAGGAAAATGCTTGTTACCGTCGATATTCGAAACCAAATAGAAAACTCTCAAGGATAAAATCTAAAGTGAAGTGATGGGAAAAATTCAACGTTTTTCTTATGTCTGTGACGTAAAGAAGCTTGACGAGCTACGATCGGACGAAGAGGCTAAGAAGATCACCATTTATTTGGTCGACAATAGGAAGAGTCGATTCCCTTTCCGGAACAGGAAGGAGAATCGATGTATCGACCATGCGACGGTGAACATTTGCATAAGAAACGGAGTTTCAAAGTGGCCGAGTTTCAACTTCCTTCTTCCACGAATTGACAAGCGATTTTCCCGGACATTAATGGCACGACGCCAGGTCGCGACCTATAGATAATCGATACTGCCTATCATGTCGTGCTCCTGTGCAAAAAAAAAGAAATTATATATATATATATATATATATATAGAGAGAGAGAGAGAGAGAGAGAGAGAGAGAGAGAACCCCGATGTGCCGGGAATAGGAAGAGCCATTCCCCTTCCTTCTCGACCCCAGGGAAAAATAGAGAGTGGAAAAAAGGAAGAGGGTAGAATCCGGACCACGTCGATTTTTCCAACAACAGCAATAGGAGGAGGCGTGCGGGTCTCCTGCTGCCGTTCGCAAACGGCGTATCCAATAATTCACGTGACAGCAGGACCACCGTTCGCTTTGTCGTCTCACGGGTGCGATTTATGGCCCGCGTTTTGTAAGGTAAAGTCGCCTCTTTCAGCGCAAAAGGCCGGGCGTTGCATTTGGCAACTGCGCGCATGATTGACGCAGTTCGGGAGCGTGTAATGCGAATGGCGAATTGTAACGCAAACATGTGTCGACAAGGATTGTACAATACTCATCTTTTTGTAGTTACATGAAGAAGACAGACGTTCTGAAATTTTTTCGCGTGCTGAAAAAGATTGTTCTAGATGATAAATTTGGGCACTGATATACTTGTGAGTTAAAATTACTGTAGCTTTGTACTATTTTAACGCGAGTAGTATATGGTCGAATTTCATCGCCGTTGCAAAAAGGATGCAAAGTCGGCCACCTATTCTGAATTTCAACGTGAGAAAACAACCGGCTACTATCAGATAACGAAGCCTCCGCTAAATTTGACCGAGTTAGTAAGCTGGCATATCTCATTGTTCTAATCTTAGACATCTGACTGCATCTATGTCTCGATCCATCTCTGGCTTATACGCCGGGCATTACGTTAAGGACGTCGTTTCGATGACGATCTACGGCCCCGCTTTAATATCTTATTACTGTAGATGAAGAGCTTCAATTCTTGAAAATAATTTCCTCGCCACGCGCACGCGTATGCGCATTATGTGTGCGTGTATGGCGCTTAGGATCGGCATTATGGCGTAAATTGCGCGGCTTTCTGCGGAACGGTGGATATCCTATGCGGAGATAATTTCCGTTCGCTTATCGCCGAGCAAGTCTCATCTTTATTTCATGAGCTACGCGCGAGAAATACAGACTGATATACATTTTATATATACATTTTATATATACATTTTGTGTGTGTGTGTGTGTGTGTGTGTGTGTGTGTGTGTGTGTGTGTGCGCGCGTGCGTGCGTGTATGTATACATACTTATTTTAAGTTATTTATTTCACCTGTTAGATCTTAATTTATTTTTATTTTAGTTTATAGTATAAAATCAAATAGCACGATAAAACATTCAAACGCAGCCAGAGGTATACAATATCTCTCAAAGATATTTAAGATATAAGAAGTATATAATAATATAAATTATGAACTGCGAAAGTGATTCGAGATGTAAACTATCAACGATGACTTTAACGAAATTTCTTGGAAAAGAAATTTACGGCGAATGCACGTGGCATCGCATTAATATCTCTCAGTAACAAAACGGAATAACGAGCGGATACGCGAAAGGCTCTTTCCAACTTTTAATTAATACTGCCTCCGACCATCGTCGTCGTCATCGTCGTCGTCGTCGCCGTCGCCGTCGTCATCGTCGTCGTCTGGACGCGAAGTTGTAGCAAACAAAATTCATCCTTCAAAAGGATGGCAGGGATATGCTTGGCTGCAACGAGCAGTGGTCGTTAGTTTGATATAATTTCTAGCAGCAGCAACAGCAGTGCAACGGTTCGAGATAGTTCGTTTCATTCGAGTAAAGGGAAGCTTTGAAAACAGATCAAAGTAACCACGTTACGCTGCACGCGGCTATTTACTTCGGGAGCGAGACCGGAGATCAATTACAGAAACGTTTCCAATGGGGTTTCCCGATTAAATCCGCCACGGTTACAGACGCCGCCGCTTGCTCGGTTCTGAATTACGTTCGCAACATCCGTAAAACGACAAGCGCGATTCTCTCACCCTGATCATTTCACGCCGGATAATAAATTGAATACGTACCTGCAAGTCGAACTTAGGAATAAGGATAAGCACGGATTAACGTTGAATTACTTGTCGCCTGTTCGTCTATCTGGGATTCTTTCCGCTTCGCGTGGCTATGCATGACCGATTATTGAAATATGACAAGTATATATTATTTCCCACTTCTATCTGACAACGTGTTTCGGTAAACTGTAGAGAAGAATAAAATACGTACGACGAATAAAATAAAAGAATGTTCGCACGCTTGACATTATTTAGAAAATCTCGAGATTTCAATAAAGATTTTTTTTCTCTACTCTAATAATTGCTTGGAGTCAAAGCATCTCTCATAACTACATTTATTACATTTATCTGACCATACAATTATCACATTCGTTGCTTGAAATGATTCACAGCAAATGATTCGTAGCGAATTAATGTATGACCGACTGTCAACATAATATCAAACTGCATTAATTTTCATTAGGTCTCATTACTTTGAACAATTGATGGCAGTCGAGGTATCGTATCATAACATCGTATCATTGATCAATAAAGGGAATATGTGTCGATATTATTCGATACTCATACATTACGATTTAACAAAACCGAATCGCGCAAAGAGCAATTGATAGGGTTGAAGATCACTACGTTAAACACGACTAAATCGTAGTGACCAGTTTTATTGGTCGGTGACAATCAACTGATGATACCTTGCGTTCGTGCGGATCGGTGTAATGCAATTCGTCTGATCAATTAAATGCTGTAACACGCGGCTTTTTTTGTTCTCTATCATATCGCGCGGAAACATGATCGAATTTTTCAACTGTTCCGCTTCGTTTTTTACGATTTCGCTGCGCAGTTAAGTGTTCACAATCATGTCTCTATAAAGCGTTCCGTTGGCATGAAATTTTGATGTCCGAGTTTGTGAGGATAAAACTGCGTAGAATTTTTGCGAGAAATTCCAAATAGCAAATATATAATATTGAAAATTGAGGATACTTTCGTAAAGTGAGTTGTTTCACAATCAAATATGTAATAAAATCTCATTTTTCGGTTAATTTTAGGTAAATTTTATATCGAAAATTCTTTTAAAATATCGTACTATGTAATTAAAAGGTATTTAATGTTAAATATTACAAATTTCATAAACTCATTTAACTCTAAATATATGTAATTCCAAATTATTAACAGCAAAGTTTTGAGGTTACATTTATGATTGGCTACAATGGTCATACAAAATGTGTTACGCGGACACGATACCTCAAGGAGAACCGTGTGAAGCTGAATGTAAGGTACAAGGTAATCGGAGATTCAGTGGATCACGCGTCACACTCTTTAAGAGTTACGAGGCCGCTAATTTTTACATTCATCGAATAAGCGAATTCTTACCAAGCGAAACGGGGCGATGACGAGAACACGTCATGCATGAAAGAAATCCTTCAGTCTAAAAAGTGCATTACGTATTAATACGCGCCTCGCAGTGACCCTAACATTTTAATTGTACCGAAGGACTTATCGAATGGATTATCCAGAACGAATGAAGGAAACACAAAAATTTCAGAGTATTATCAAAAACACTTAAAAGAACGATCTGTGATAAATCACGCAGAGAAATTTAATCCTCCGTCTGCAATTTGAGTTTTTTTTGGCATCAGCGAAATTTCACTCTCAAATTTCTTCGAAATAAAGGAAAATATGATGTTCGGTTTCCTTTTCTAGAATTTTGTTAACGAGTTATTTGATAATATAATAGAGATTGCTGAAAAGTAATCTTCAATTTTTCACATTTCTTTGAAAGTCTAGAACAGTAAAAAAATTAGACTGGACAAAAAAAATGCAAATTGGCAGACGGAGAAAGTAAAAATATGATTGCAAACAGAGAATACAAGATTAACTTTAAGAAGGTAATTATAATTAAATCTTTCAGAGTTGTCTATACTCTTCGAATTTTAAATATTTTTGCTTAAAATTATTTCTGTTTCGTTTACTTCTCATGAGAATTAATCCGTTCTTTCGAATGAATCTCGTAAAGTCAAGAGGCATTCGACGTGACATAGACAAAGTATCGCCAGTACAAAAGCCAAATTGGTCATTGTTACGCAGTAGTGCAGAGCTCAACAATCGTAGTCTGTGTTTAACCGACTGATGTTTCGGGAGAATGATACCTGAAGCTGTAAACTGCCAGAAACACGTTCTAACGATCTCGGCAATCAAGCTAGGAGGAAAAAGAGTCGAGTGACAGTCGTCCACTGACAGTTCTCGTGTGTCCTTCCTTCCGGTAGTTTGCGGAATAGTGATACGAGCTTTTGGAAAGCCGACAACAGTCGATAGAAACAACAGAATTAAAACGTCGATTATCAATTCATAGAAAATTTAGGATAAAAATTCATTATTTATGACTTTTCCTCAAAAATTTACTAACATGAAAATTTTTTCATGCAAATGTATATAGCACGTATATATTATCGTTTAAGATTTTTAGCATCTCGCGACGCCGAGCGATCCGTAAAATTTGCTCTCACAAATTAAAAATAAGTTATACGAAAGAAAATAAGTTATACGAAGGTCACTTCAAGAAGTGTAAGCTAAAATACATCTAAAATCGGAAACTGGGATGACAATCACATTCACGGAGTACATCCCGTCACGACGGGAAGTACGCAAACAAGAAGTTCATACGTAAATAGGATAAATAGATTTGTTTTGCAACCAAGTCCCTACGCGCTACTGTAGGTAACGCAATTTTTGTTTGTCTCCTTTCCTCACCTGTACTCCATACGGAAAGAAGTATCGAGAGCATAATTAATTCTTCGAGAACTAAGAGACGTGTTTTAACCTAACTCTCACTGATTTTCCTCCTTCATAGAATAAAAATAGGAATATAAAATATGTGAAGATCTTTAATTGATATTGTTCTTCCAAATTGGAATATAGAAATTAAATATCTTTGTACGAGAGAGCGAGATTTTGTGATCTATCATTAATAATATTAATAGAAAGTCTCTTTCACAGTACTGCGCGCTCATTCGGCAGCCATGTTCAATTGCGTTTATCACAGAGCATCGATTTCAACGATTGTAACGGCCCCTGAGGGGGCATCGAATGCGCTAAAGCCCACAATGGTTCGTTTTGCGTGTTACACGTATTATACGCATCTCGTATTTTACTAACAAACTACAATAGAATAATTTACGCGATTATATTAGCGGTAACATAGCGAACATACAACGCATTCGATAACGGAACGATGGCGCCTCGATAACGGAATATATTCGCTACTCTCCGTTGTATAATAACAAATGGTAATCTGTATCATGATGTCTATACTGCTACTATTACTTCACAAACGTACCTATACACGTATTCACGTACAGATTTTGACGGTGAATTCGAGATATTCCGTAAATTAGGCGGAAACTAACTAATAGCCATGTAACCGTTGCCGTTGTTATCAATTATACCGTTGGAACGTAATGTAGCGTAATTTCGCGTGGAATTCGATCAAATTGTAATGAAGTTCCTCTAATGGCGGCCACATACATAAAGGAGACGAACGGAGGTATCACGAGTTGCTCTTCGCCGAGCTCTTCACGAGTGTTGCTCCTCTAGTTTCTCGGATCTCAAACAATTGTTGCGATATGAATTATTTGACATCGAGTAACGGAAGAGAGAAATTCCGCCAAAGCGGACCAATATCACGCGCTCTATTTCAATTCTATCCTGTAAATGCCATCAAAACGAAATTGCTCTAAACTATTTGTATAACATCACTATGGTTTATTCGCATATGTAAAGTTTTAAGCATTACAGTTAAAGGAATATTGGCACTGTCTGCTTTACTGACAAAAATATCATTTTTATTGCGTGAAATATTGATTTCACGAAATTAAAATTCGTCCTTCATGATTAAAATATACAATGTATCTGGCTCAGCATGTATTATGGAATTATCGAAATGAGTTCTGATCGAAGCTGTTCAATTATTCTCTAAATTTCTATTGTGTTATCTGGGGAAAACGAAGTAATTCCGATTGAAATCCATTTTGAACAGTTTCATAATACACTCTGATCGATTTGTGTCAAAAACAAAAAAAAATAAAGTACAGATTTTTTTATTAACTTTAATCTCAATATAACTGTTAATTCATTGAAACATTTAGGTACTTCGTGAAAAAGTATACATATAAATCATAATGCGCGAAATAAAGGCAGAGTTGGATGTACAATAAATAAATGAGTAATAATAAATCGTTAGAATTAAGTTTAGAAATCTAATTTAAAAAGATTATTATCTGTATTTATTTACATGGATGTCTTCATAAATCGTATATTTCTATCGTAAATCGTATATGTAGCATTTACGTTCGTTTCTATATGTAAATTAATTTTAATCTCGGTTCAACTTCAACTACTCTTCATCTTTTTCTAATTCTTAGAGTTAGAATTACATTAGCAGAAATAGAATTTAAAACAGCAATTCCATTAGAATTTAGCCGTTATGTCAACATTCTTATGAGAAACAACTCTCGCCGATCATCTTACGATACAATCAATGCGTAAGTTTTCGGTATTCGCGCAAAACTGTCGCGCCTATTAATGCGCGAGATGAATGAACGTGGCCGTCTCTTATCTCGGCAGTTTTCAGCTGCGGTTGCGACAGGGGAACGTCAAAGGCGCTGCACTACCGATGCATAGAGACGTATTTCACACGCGTGTGTATGCGGCACAGGTCCAAGCGTAATCGCAGCTCGGGCCGGCCGCGTCGAAATCATAAATTGTCGGTCGGCCCGAAGCGCGGCTTCTCGACGATTTCTCTCTACGTGCGGTCTGCAATGCCACGGTGCTTCTGGCCCCGCCATTAATAATTAGAGACACCCGTGCGCGGGTCCAGTCTCCAGTCGGACGTGCGAGCTATTTATTGCCGTCTAATGATTATTTATTAATCTCGCCATGTAGTCGACGGATGTTACCGCGTCGCGTTCGTCGTTCATGTCGACCGCACTCGCGGATGTACACTGTATACCCCGCAAACGTTGTACTTAGACTAAATCGCTAACGGCACACGGGAAAACAAAAAATTAAAATTTTGAATAAAAACTGATGATCCGCGAGTCTTTGTAAAAATAACCAATAAATAGAATATCGCGTTAAATCATAATGAATTAAATTCCGAAATAACACAATAGTCGATATGAATGAATGAATAGCATTGTTAAAACATAACTGTGTATACATACAAAGTGTATTAATTGTAAGTATAATACAACAGATCGACTATTGTTATTTGTATATAATATAATATAATATTAATTAGCACGAGAAATAAATGATACAAAAGTTGATTTAAAAGTCATGAAATACTCAATAATATTTTTTCTTTTCTGAAAAAGTTAAACACGCGATTTATTATGAATAAAAGTTAATGAAAGAATTTCTACAAGTGAATCAAGAATTCAAAGTAAACTTTCTAAAACGATTGTCAGAGAAATCGAAGTAATTCCGACTTAATGGTTTGAAATTCCGTGGGATTACGGTGCAAAAAAAGCACGAAGTCGATAGATAGGGATCGTGAAAGGAACTGAGATTTCCGTCTGATTCGAACTAACTTTCTTAAATAGGATACAACTTGAAATCGCTTTTAATTTCGCAGGTTAAAATATAAGTAGTTTGAGAAGGTAGTTTACGGAATACGATTCATACTCGTTTTCATACTCCAATTAATTAGCGGCGTTTTAAAGGGCCGGATGTTCGCTTCGTGATTAGCGCAGAATTTTCAACATAAAAAAAAAAGGGAGGATCGTTTTCCTCCCATTTGGCAAATAATCCAGGTAATCCATCTTTCTTTGGATGCTTCATTTTAAAAAGCTTTATGGATTTATTAACAATAAACGGTATAATTTCATACGAAACGCTACCAACTCTATAAATCGGTGGCTTTTGATTTCCAATTTGCTATTCACTATCGCTGCGTTTTGCTCTTTTTTTTATTGCCGCAATAATGGCTTACAACTATAATCCGCAGAGCTCGCGGAAACAGAGCTTCCTGCATCGAATTTATTAAGATAAAAGCGTTCGTATATTTGTACAATGAATACGATAAATCGATTGAAGTGTCATATCAATGCCAGCGGAACGCTGGTCATCAATGCAAATCTGTTATAAATGGAAAGCGGCTCGTTAAAGAGATAACTCTGTCGGAATAATATTATAGAACAAACTTTCATTTACAATAGATAGTAATTTTTCAGAATTAATACGTAAAATCTGCTTGAAACATCGCAGAGGGAATACTCTGCGCTATACGGACAAAAAGTGAATGAAAACAAAATAAATCTATTCAATACGAGCCGCTATGTGTTCAAAGCGAGCTTTTGAAACGGAATTACGTTGAAACGTTACGTTTTGCACAAAATTTTTGGAATTTCGAAAATAGCGAGATTATAATTTCATAATCATGCAAGGAGCATCGTCTATATCCTATTTATATTCTATTATCGTTAATGAGTCTTCGAACGGAGTCTTCGTTAAATTAACGATTATTTAGAAGAAAAGAATTAAATGAGATTCTTTCCAAAAAATATTAGTTACAAAAATACTAATAGGAAGTACATCGGTATTTAAGTCAAGGACGCATGAACATACAGAATTCTCAGAATGCTAAGATTAATTGTCGTTATTCTGTTAGTCCGTGAGATACATTATCCTGTATGCACAGACGTCATTACGTAACTAAATGATACATCATGCTTGTCGTATTATAAGTGTTGAAATTTATGATCGAGCATACGACGTAAACCTCGAAACGAAAGTTGTTGAATTCTAAATTAAAAGGCTTCTTTAAAATATAAATATTGTTGAATTATCCTCGGACATTCCATATAATTCAGTATAACATAATTTCATTTGATGTAATCTAATTAATTGAAAATACAGTTAAACTTTATATGTAGAGGGATATTTAGAAAGTTAAACAATTATTTAAATAATTATGCGCAGTTATTTCCTAGTAGTTTATCATACAAAACTACGAAAACTGCGAGTGTTAGAAAGTCAGTTGCAGCAAACTTTTCTCTGCTCCCTGCAAAATGTATTTGTCATTCTCTTACGATATGAGCATAGAACCGTTCACGGTAATCTACATCCATGGCGCGAGAATAGTTTCGCGGTTTCGCCATTACGCTGTCAGTCTGTAGATAGATACAGATATGTCCGCGTTATTATCGGGACGAATGTATTTGTCAGGAGAGCGAACATCGAGCTGATGGATGGATGAACGAATTTTTATCAGTATGATGCCAACAAAGCATCGGGGCGGAACTTCGAGGTATATATACAGGTACATCATGCCGGAAAAGTTTCTAAAGGTATGATGCACATGTCATCGGAAATTAACGACACACGTATCTATTACAATTCTGTGATAATGTCAGACGACACAAACCGAGGATTCTCATGGACTTGGTCGCTCTCAATCGATGGTTATTGTAATTTATTTCTTTCTTTAGCGGTTTTTCTTCTCTCTCTTTTTCGTGAAATCATTTTCAGAAAAATAAATCAGGTTAAATACTGCAAAAGAATTTTCAATTTTAAAATATTGTAAAAATTAAAAATATTAAAATTTTTATACAAGAATTTTTATAGACATCTTGTGTAAAATATTTCGTGGCTTTATAATTATCGAGCTTTCATAATGAATTAGATTTTTCAATAATGCTGATTAAAATTTTATATCATATCGAAGATATGTCATATAAAAGAGAGAAAGAGAGAGAGGGAGGGGAAGGAATTTCTCAAATCACTATATTCGAAAAGTCCAAAAATTAAAAATTATTTAAATCCTGCATCTGCTAATAAAATTTTGTAAAAAAGTTATTAAAACACAAAGTCGTATTTACTTTTTAATTAATCAATAATTCCATTTGAAATAAATGCATTTTTCAACTAATATAATTTCACAAATTGTTTCTACTGCTCGCACGTTATTTAAATAAAACGGATGAAATTTTTATCTCCACTTTTTCGCATCATAATTATTAATAAGTAAAAATAATTACAAAATTTTTCTATATTTTTTCAGATAAAATTAAACTATTTTCATATTTATATGTAAAAATACATGTAATTTATTCATGTATCTATAATACAGTATTTATTACATAAAGTTACGAAGATATAATTATAGAAGATTTAATTTATTAATTGATTTATAAATTATTTCTTAGTAAATATCTGTTAATGTGCGATAATAACGCACGATATCTTGCCGTGTCATAAATATGTCGGCCCGAAACCCATAGAATACGGCGGGAATAATTGCGGTCGGCTTAAATTTCTCGGAGACGAGAGCTTACGAGCGGAGACGACAATACGCGCAGCTGCGGATAACGCGAAAGCCGCTTTGAATCTGTCAGAAGAGCAATTCCGTCGTCCGCCATGTGAAGGCAAGCCTCGCGATATTCCACAAGCTGGCGCACGATGCTTGGTATTTAACTCTCGACACTACAGTAAAACCGGGTAAACGAGATTGAAGGATTAGGAGAGGAAGTTAAAACGCAAGAGAGTTTTTCGAATAGTATTTCGATTCACTTGTCAATTCTATTCACCGTTAACATACTACAACAAAATCTGAACAATTAAATTTGACTTTTGAAATTCTGTTTTCAGATTTTGTTTTTTCTTTCATTAATTTCGTGATGTGTGCATTTCAAACATATCTGTTGAAAAATTATAAAAAATAACGAAGTGTATTAATAAAGAAAGTTAATTAATTTTCTGTAATAAAAATTGCAAAAGAGAGATGAAGGCAGATTAAAAAATAATTGCTGTCACATCCTTGTCTCCACATCTTGTATTTTTTAGAATGATATTTTTTTGCAAACTTCTTTATTATTTTCTCAATGCTGATCATATTGAATTTTAATTATTTTTCAGTTTATTATTATATCTTTTTAATATATTAAAACATAAACAAATATTAAAACATAAACAAATAAAAAATTATGTTATTATACAATTTCGAAAGAAAATTGAGAATATAATTAGTATACTCCTTTTCATCAAAAAATATTTAATTTTTCTCAGAATCATGCGTTTATGCATTAATGAGATGTTCTAATCCTATAAACATCATCTACTTAGCAACGATGACTCCGAACATTTTTTTCATATTAATATACTATCTTTTAAATTAAAGATCTTATTTTCGAATTAATTACTAAGTTTTATGGAAAACTGTAATGCACCATCTTCTTTTATTGGTGGTAAAGTCTGGGAATCTGTGTTCCCAGCACGTCGGCTAGATCTGATTGTTTGATTGAAGTACCGAGAGGAAGAGAAACAGCATGGAGGGAGAATCAGCACGTGGACATTGTAAACGCTTGGAAGCGGCTTAATCAGCCATTGTATGCTGTTGCGGTCGACGATGGCTCCACATACAGACGGGCGACGACCGCCCGGAGGGTTGCAGGGCAGAGGGAGTCCATTCGACCATGGATATACCAACGCTGCACAGTCTGCTTCAGCTGTGCGCTTCCTGACAGGGAACGCCCAGATAATTTCGTGATGATTGAATTGTTAATTCTCGTAGTAAGTTTTCAAAATCTCCAACCATTTCTAATCAGCAAAAAATATTAATCTTGTTCTAAGTCTTAAAACAGTTAAAAGGCTTATTTTTGCAATTATTTAATAATTCGCATTATATAAATAATTTTAATAATTAATTATAATTTAATTAATTTAATTCAATATGCATATTAAGATAATAAATGAAATATTCTCTTAATATTCTACAAATACTACAGCTTTTTTAAAGTATATCCCTGTTCTCACACAACACGTTCTGAAAATATTTTCAGAGTATCCTCTCATCGCGCTAACTGGTAGACACTTCAAGTTCTCGACTACACTCATTCCCGATTACAATGTGCTCGGCGGACCTTGGTAAATCCTCTCTCCCCCATTAACGTCTGTTATTTATGCATAATGAACGACGACAAACTTCCAACAAAGACATCCTCGAGACATTATCCTTCCCCCCTTAGTCTTAGTAACTCTTAGCGACGCAAGGGCAGGCGTTACCTGAAGAGAAACCGAGAGAGCACTGCTCTTCATTTTCCGTAGAAAATGAAGCGATAACGGCTGAACTCGCGGAGCGCTTGTCAGAGAGGGAGGGAAAATGGTCGTCGTACAATCCACATTGTTTCGTTAATCGACGAGCATCAGCCATTATTTCATTATTGCTGCACATGAGATAAGCCGGATCGGTGGTGGGTTCCTTTGTTAGAGAAACGGGCAAAATAGCCGACGGCGAGCTAGCGAATAAAGGCACGTCCGCGTGCGGGTGTGTTTATAGACGAGATTACGCGAGGGCAGCAGAGGGAAAAGAAGAGAATACCTTGAAAAATTTTTTGTTCGCAATGGCAGCGCGCGATTGCGACACGAGCCAAACGGCGAAGATTTGGTCTTTTACGGCCCGCGGGGGATGCCGTCGTGGCGAACAGTCAGAATTTTTTCTAACCCTTCATCGTGAAGATACGACGAGAGGCTTGAAATTGAAATTTACTCGTTTCTTGTGTTCAGAAGACTGACATTTCCATGTGACACACAAAGCTTTATGGTGACCGACTTTTATCTGTCGGATAATAATTCGGAGCAACACTTGAGGTAACACATGTGCTCTCTAAGATCTTCTCTTTATGTTGACTCTGTATTAATTTTATAATTTATTGAATTCTAGAAATGTGTAATTAATTTTATACTTTAATGGAAAGCAAGAATAACATATATATACATGTCTAATCAAATATAAATTTTTAAATAAAAGTATTTTAAATAAATAAAAAACACTTTCCCCCACGTCCTACATCCATTTGTATCTATTTTTCCGTGTATGCTTTCGCAATTTTCGCGTACAACTTTTAACAGAGCAGAGCAGTGCGAGAGATTGTGACTTCTACTGTACTAAATTGACCGCGAATGAAAAGTTACGCAAAATAATACCGGCGGTTTCTGGCTGATTTTGGTCAAACTGAAAGCAGAAAATATGGGAAAAGAGCGAGCGTGATATCACCTTCTTTCTCGTAGCACGAACACTCGCTGTTAATAAGAACAAATTTGTGTTTACTGCCTCTACGTGTATAAGAGTTTAACATCTTCCTTCACTGCTGTTAGCCGTAAGATTAAAGCTGATGGCATCGTAAACATCGTGTAATTTGGTGACATTCTGACCATGTGTCTGTTACTGAACGACGAAAAGACTTTCTGTGTGTTACGTAACTTCTTGACAAACACAAAAATATAGTAGTTCTATTTATTTCTAAAATACTGGATATCCTTCGATAAGATGTTAAAACAAATTAATTATCATTTTCGAATGATGTTAAAAGAGAATGTTACAAAAAGTTATTACGAATTTTCATTAAAAAAATTGTTGATACACTATTTGAATTTTATGTAAATTCAAATGGTGCGCGCATAAATTCTTAAGTTATTTGTATATTTTTCAAATATTTTGTTAAATCTTATTTATATTCATTAAAAATTACAGACTTTCTTCTTTTCAACGCAATTTTTGCTTTTTTTCAATAATTAAATATATTTGAAAATGACAACTGATTAGTTTAAAACACCTTCCCGTAGAAAATCTATATTATATTTTTATTATTTAAGAGAAAATTAAAACGTTTTTGGAATTTTAAGTAATCTTTCTGTAACACTGAGAGAAATGATTTTGTTATAAAAACAAATCAAGGGAAAGCAAATATGATATTTGTTAAAAAACTGATCGATTTGTTACGATTGCAAATTAATTCGTCAATGTAACAAATAATCAATAGTATCGCTAGCAAATAAGCTCATATATATATAAGTCGTGATCCCAAATCGTAAGAAATTGACCAATTCTAATCAAGTATTCTCCCTACATTTAACTTAGTCGGTTTCCTACGACTTAAGACTCCACGATCTACGAATTCTATGTAAACGAGCCTAAAGTTTATCCAAAAGATAAGTTAGATTCTGTATAGTTTGCTTCTGTTACTAATAATTGATTTGTATACCAGACTAGCAGCAAATTTGTTATCATCGTATATTTATCGATCAATTGATTAAAAATACTGGTGGCTTACTAAATTAACAAAATCCTTTCTCTCAGTGAGTAATTTTGTAACATTTTGCTAACAAGATTATTAAGAAACGAACTTCATTTTTCGTGTTAAAATTTTCGAATTTAGTACGACGCGTCAAAGCAGATACGTTAGAAAAAACTTGCAACTCTTTTAACTTCGCCATTTCATCATTTTGTAAAACTGACCTCAATTAATGTACTTCACGTGACACACGCAACATGCAGATTCTATGTTGTTATCCGCTTTTTGTATTCGTAATGTAGTTGCGCATTAGCATATTCGGCGGAACTTGTAATATATTTGGCAGCTATACTAAACTTTTATCAACGCGAAGAGATAGTACCGCTACAACACTTCCGAGCACACGCGTATGTCTAAATCTCATAACAACAAATCCGACGGCGTAGCGCGGCGCGGCGGTCATTCCGTGCTGCGATCGTAAATTACTCGCGAGATAAAACTTTAACGTGAGACGCGTTATTTCGGAGTTGTTCTTTCCTTTTTCTATCGCTTGTTCTTTTTCTCCATTTTTCTACACTCCCACGCGCGCATTTCGCGCGACGATTTACTTGAGTCACGCAAAATCCCGCGATTAATCCTGCGTGATGTGCTCGTTGCATGAATCGCGCAATGCGAAAGCCACTCTCCGTTGTTTAGTCACGTATTTACATACATGCTAATATGTTTGCATATGACAGAAACAAGCCGGCCGTATTTGCAGTGACGGTCGAATAAGTTTGAAGATCACAATGCTTTGACGAGGAAACTAGCGGAGGTTAAATAAATGCTGGAGGTGTATTTGGAGGATAACGTGTTAAATGTAATTTGAAGGTTTCCTTGTTTAACAAACAATTAAATTTCATTCGATAAACACAATTATAATCGCACGTATCAGAAGCATTGTAATGTATTTCATAATCTGAACAATATATCGCTCGTTTGGCAGAAGTAATTTTTCAAAATTTAAAAAAATTGAAATTTTGAATTAGGATAACATTTTACGATACTTTTTAAAGAAAAATAGGAATTCCAAATAGATCGTTTTTATTATATTTCAGTATCAACGACATTCTTTCGATCACGGTATTCAATTAAAGAAATGTCTCTTTTTTTTTATTCATTTCAAACTTGATCAGAGGATAAGCGACACTTCTGCCCTCTATACGATAAATTGAAAGAATTATAAATGTATTGCTTTTTCGACAAAAAATATACGTCTTTGTATCATTCCTTGTCATTATTTAAAAAATGCTAATTTTTTAGTTGTATCATTTTTCTATCTTGTATAGACAAGCAATATGTAAAAATAAATGTAAACATATTGGATTCAACAATTTATTAGACGTTTAAAAAATATAATTCAAATTTAATTTTTCAAACCATTAGCATGCTGCGAAAATTGCAAAATTGAGACGCGAAACTATTAAAATAAAAAATCTCGAAAATCTTCAAAGAGCAATTTCCATGTTCTCGACTTTTAGCGTAAAAGTGTATATCCTTTTTAGAAAATTCTCAGAGGATTTCACATTCTCAAAGTTTACAAGAAGCCTTTACATATAATAGAAGCATCAAGTGTCATTTAACGTTAGAATACGCGTAGTGATATGTTTAACAATTTTACTGAAATACGCTTCAATATACATTAGCTAGTGGAATCTTATAGTTATTATATAAATGAGTATAAATTTTCAGTACTACATATTAAGAGAGTAATATATATCAAAACTTCTCATAATTTACCATTTAGCATCATGAAGCGAAAATCAGAAGATTCAGAATCATACGTAATAATTTTCTGCAGAAATGCTAAACGCTTGTCATGAATGGCATCTTTACAGTTTTGTGTATATACACTGCGTGCGTTTTCGAAACGCTTCCTGAGCAAAACTCGATATCCTATTCGGCACATCGGTTCTTTTCCAGAGAGTGTAACGCATTTCTCGCGTTACACATCTTGTTTTCTACAGCGCAAGAAACGTACGTCTCGACGCGCAAAGCGAAGAGCTTTGAAAAATGTTAACATAAGACTACCTTCGCTTTCTTTCTCTCTCTTCTCCTTTTTTCTTTCGCTTTCTATTGACTATCCGCGCGCGGATCCAGTAATCTAATCTCATCGAAAAAGTCCCGAGTGCGGTTGCTCGCTTCGAGCGGCGATATGCCACGTGGGCTAATTAAAGTCGGACAAGATGAAATATCGAGATACACGCTCTCGCTCTCGCTCACCCTTCTCCCTTCCTCACCCTTTCGTTCCTATCACGGACAAAAGAAAAGCCCCGGCTAGTACATCCCTGAATACGTATAAGACAAGACCGCGATCTCGTTCTTTACTACGTTACCGGTGCGGTTTGTCGCTAATGACCACTTGATGACTGCATCATGAACTTTTTACGACGCGTCGTAATTTACCGAGCTTTTAAAGACACGTCGCCGTGGGCATTGTTGGTTCGCGGCATCTATACAAGACTTCTGCATCCTACGAGTACATCTGCTTCCACGATTTACAAAGTCTCGTAGAAAAATCTTTCTTTGACATAATTGCTTTATTAAATAGATTTATGCCATTCTGTATTCTCAAATATTATATAATACTAATTATCTACAATAAAGCAGAATTTTCAATAAATTTTCTTCCAGGGAACTCCAACATTACTGCGGACTTTATTAACTTTTATTATAGCGTTATATTCACGACGCTGAAATTATGCTTCAGCTTTCTCGCAAGCTTTTCCGTGAAAAAGACGCAGTTTTTTCAAGCTTTCTTTTTTTTAATCATGAGAAGACATATCATCCGACAAATATCTTCAAAGAATATCTTTCTAACCCGCCAATGCGCAGCTCTTTCGCAACGTTTCTAGAGAGAGAGAAAGAGAGAGAGAGAGAGAGAGAGAGAGAGATGTCCGGCGGTGAAAGGGCTGAGAAGTGTGCGCACACAGAACGTTCAATCAAATCCCGACGGCATCAGCTCTTACATCTTAGCGAACAGCGAATTCCGAAACGATGGACTAACCAAAGGCCAACCGATCAACCGAGCGACTGACCGACAGGCCAACTGCGCGCGCCCAGTCAACCAAGCATTCGACTAACCTTCCAGGGATGCTCGTTAGTGTCCAGCTCGGTACAAGTATGATGTACCGCAGCGCGCGTTACGTAGCCATCGGGCTGATCCAAGCGGTTTCCGCAACCGCGTTAGTTCTCCAGGTAACGCAGAATGGACCGAGGACAAGAGAAGTGGGAAGGAGGAATCAATCTGTTATCATGGTTCATGTCAAAATTAGGATGTACGTTGCGCTCGGCGATGCGCGACAATGCTGAGAGTTTAACGATGTGCTGTGATACAGATAAGCAAACACGCCGAGAAGGTATTATAATAGAACGTCGCGCACAAGATGTTGAATTCCGTTCTATACACAGTTTATTATAAAAATAAAATAGTAATATTAGTGCTTCAAAAATAAACAAGTAAAATGCTTAAGTTAAACTTCCACATACATAAATTATATATTTCTAATGCGATAGCTAAACGAAGTTAAAGTAAACGCAAACGTTTCGAGTCTTCTTCAGTGTAAGTCAAATACAAACTATCAAAAAGGAGGACTCAAATCTAAAATTGAAATGTTTACATTTAACTTTAACTTCGTTTGATGAGTACATCCCAATTGTTGGCGATTTATGTACATTATTTTTTGCGTCAGGATATAATTTACGCACCAAACTTTACATAGGCTTACATATTTTACCTGTATTAATTACCATCGATGCTTTCGGATAATTAAAGGTTGTATATCAGAGATGATTTTCTTACGCCACGTTCTTTTTATCTTTTTATAAATTTTTTTATCTTCGTGAGAACATCTCGTGAATGACAATTGATATTTTAGGGAACAATACATCTATATAATTGCGAAAATGAATTAACTAACAATCTGATATTTTAGGGAACAATACGCCTATATAATTGCGAAACGAAAAATGTGAATTTTCTTGTTTCGTGACGACCGCTAGCTGAATGGACATTTCATTACAATAACGTGTTTTTCAAAATTTCATTACAATGCCATTTTACACGTAACTAATTACTCTAACGCCAGGTTCTGCTATTATATCACGTTTTGCAGAACACGTTTGTAATATCCGCACATTCATTTTCCCTGCTCCCTACACTTTTCTTTCACTTGCCGAGCATCGACGCGCGTAATTTCCATAAGTTTAATTACCGCTACAAGGCAATAGCTAACTAATTGTCTCATCCGTTTCGGCGCATTCAGCCCTTTCAGCCTCGACGTAACAGTTCTCCAGAGCCATTTTTCTTCGTGCCAACATATTTCATTAACCACGATTTCATTAACTACGTAGTTGATATAGATGCTGCTGATGCCGCCGCACCGTCCGCCGCGGAACGCCATTATGCCTTCGTTACTATTTACTCGCGCGCGCGAGCGCCAAAAGCAATTTAAACTATTATTTTACGGAACCCCATGTCCAGTAACAACTCGCGAACTTGCGAGCAATATATTGCGCCGCGCCGGGTCACATTGCCGTCCGTATGTACCAAACAACCGATGTCAAATGCGATTAACGTGCATGTCGACCTTTCGTCGGGCACAAAAGCATGCGATAATTCAGCAGCGTGTATTATGAAACGAGCATACAATAAACAAAATCAATTACTATACGATAATAAATAATGAAACGGTAATAATTAACCAAGTATGAAACATAAATGCATGTCTGAAAATGCAATTCCGCATTGTATTTATCCTGATCTATATTTCGCGATTCGAGTATATATAAATAATAAAATAAGAAGAAAAAGAAAGAAAAAAGAAGTTACCAAACAGTCCCAACAGTCTTTGAGAAATCGATGACATATTTCCGCGAGATTAGCGTTTGCTCGGCCGTTCACGAGTGAAAATGCTAAGTGAAACAGAATCGATATCCATTTCCCGGATAAGCCGACGACATTGCGCGCGACTAGAGATTGAGCGAAATAATTGGTAGATTCAGTGAATACGTCGCGCGGCAACGGCGGCTACTGCAGCTACAGTGAATAGAGGAGTTCGCATAGTATATGCAGCAGCATATGCATGCAGAAGGGCAATCCATGACGAGTGTGTGTACATACATGGCGCGAATACGCGGCGAATATATACACGGTGGCCGCGCGCGTTCTGGCACCGGGGCAATAAGTCACGCCGGCGAACCGTAATGAATTAGTCGCAGCATATACGATACTCTCCTTCTACTCTCCCCCGTAATCCCCTTGTTCTCCCTGTCCTGCAGATAGCTCTCCTTGTGAACTCCTTACTTTCTCATGGTGCATCGTGGCACGTTATAGACGAGATCCCGGTGGACTCGTAAGGAAATCGATCCATGCGGATATCAATATTAACCCCCTACTGCGGAAGCAATTATTTTCCTCGCTGAAAAAGAAACTTCGCTTATTGAAAACGGATTAGTAATAGAATATAAAGAATTATAATTTCTTTCTTTTTCTCTCTTTAATTTGAAATAATTACGTTTTTTGAAATCATTATTAATTAATCCGGAAATAGCCATCTTTTTACACTCCAGGTGAAAAAATATGAATTGTAAAATATTGGTTTGTATAGATTGTTTAACATAATTTTTTTTACTAACTGTTTTTTATAAATCTTTAATATCCCATCGAAAATCGATAATAAAAAAGTGTTATGTTAATGAAAAGTTGTATTTTTAAGAAATACTGTTATAATAAGCTACTTAATGTATTTATTCCATTTAATATTTATTTGGCTTTTAACTTACTTTTCTCAGAAAAATTGGTTACGTTTCGAGAATCATTTACGTAAAAAAAATCAAGAAACAATTCCCAGATTAATTTTCTTAACTAATGAGACTATTAAATGTCCTCGTAATTAATTTTCATGTACTGATATTTCCGAAATTCATCATGTGAATTTAAAAATAAAATTCTAATGATGAAATTATAAATAGATGAAATTATACTATATATGAAAAACACACATTGTTATGTACCATTAATGTATTAATTTAATTAAGCATTATATTCTAAATTACGTTTAATTAATACAAACATATTGTATAAATACATATTCGTATTATACTCATCACGATCTCGACATTTAATTCTCTTGATATACTGCGACCAAGTCCAAATATATTTTATTAAATGTTAACCAGCGTATCTGCGACATTTCGTGTCGTCGGGTTGCGAGGAAAATATCTCATGATACTCGAATGGCTTTATACTCGGAAGACTGTTTCCTAAGTTTCTGTGGGAACAAGGCAGGGTAGAGCAGCATGCAATAGTACCGACTTACTCGTTCCTATGGGATATCCGCCGCCAATGGCCAGAACTATTCCGAGAAATTAGTCGGAAAATTAATGCCTGTAGTTTCGTGAAAACGAGACGCGTTTACAACTCGCCTTCTCTCCAAAGCTAATGGATAGCGAGAAGGGACTAAACTTCCAGCGCTAATTAATTATAATTATATGTACGAGTATATATATATAAATATATTAAGTAAGATAAGAATTACACGCAATGTGTTTAAACTCGAGCACTTTAAGCATTTTTCACATTTACTTCTTGAAAAAATATATCCTTCTCTTAAATAAAAAAATATACTAATCTCTAAATTTAAGCTTGAACTGTATCTATTTTTAATTTATTTTATGTAACGTAAGATAAAGAATCATAAATCTTTCAGAGGTGCTTCTTTTCGCGAACAAATCGAATTTCCTCGGAGATATCCTCGCTGTAGGATGCATTGAGAAAAGCGGATGTCTTTCGCGGAACGGAAGCTGCATCGGGAATTGCGCTTTCAGACAAGCCCGGTTTTCAGTGGAGAAAAAAGATGGACGAAACGAGTGGAAGAGCGAGTCCGCGGGGAGTCATTCGAAAGAAAGGAGCAAGCGAGAGCAACAACATTGCCGAAGTGGATAAGTCCTTGCATTGGTCAGACCGAGTCGGAAAGAAATTTAGAAGAAGAAAAAAGAGAGAAAGAAAAATGTCGAGTTCTCTCGCGAGTCAAGGTAAAGATAATAAGAAAGTTTCTATACTGGCTTCTCCGTGGAAAGCACGGAGTTACGTCGAAGAAACCTATGGGTTTCAGAAATTTCAGTAAAAGGGAAGGCAATTCGGAAAGCGGCGGTATCACAGTATACATATTCTCTTTATGAAGTTCGCAAGCAAGAAAAAACGAAAAGCATAATAAACGAGCCGTCGGCGAGCTCTTTCATGCTCATCTTCTTTTTTTCCACGCCTTTTTTCTTTTCCCTTTTCTCCTTCCTTCCTCTTCCTTTCTCGATACTTCGAAACCGGAGGACCATACCGACCCTTTCCCTCGAGCTTTAATCTCTTTCTCATATTTAATTCCCGATATTACTGTGCTTACACTGCGAAAATGAACGGTATGATGCATCATAATATTTTAACTTGTTAAAATTTAACATCTGAAAGTTATACAGTTTTAAACATAACATAAACAAAGTGTTTTCAAATGTGTATATAACTGACTAATGTCTAACGAAAATGTGTGTATTCCTTATTTACCAAATGTCTTATTTACAAAAGGAAAGTAGAGAAGAAGCGAATGAAACTTTATATTGTCAAATACAGGCTTAAAATCAGTCGAAATGAATCATAATTCGCGTTACCGATCGTTACTTTCATTATTTTTGTTTAATAAAAACATATGTGTATTGTTGATTAACAAAGAGTTATTGTTCCGCCGGCAAATTAACGCTAAGCTCGTTACCCTCTTTTAAGCACTTTCACCGATCACCTCTTTATAGTTCGCGTCCGCTTTATCGTCACGTTCCCCTTAATGTGTCGCTACCTGTGTTCGCGAGACGAGTGCATGGCGAGATGCTGATTAAAACCGTTAACAATACCTCGCCTCAACGAAGAATCGAGTTACGAGCTTTACGAGCGAGGTATTATTCTCGTTGGTCGTTGTACGAGTGGCCGATAATACTCTTACGCCCGTGTAATTAGCAAAAACGAACCGGAATCCGTGACGTATTCCACTTTTAATTAGACTCCGGCTACCACTAGTCAAATGCGATCGATAATCGAGATACCCGCAATGTCTCTGCCGATTCACGTGCAGAGATCATAGATTCATATATTATACATTGGAAACTACGTCCAATTTTAATGAACCAAAATGTGCGGCAAGACATTTAAATAAAAAAAAGCTTGATTTCAGAGTTAATTTCAGACAAATATTTTTTAGTAATAAGTTTTAAAATATTTTTTGAAACAAATGTGTTAACACCTCGGCATTCAATTACATCTACCTTCCTCTTTATTATTACACTTTACGACTGTAACTTCAAAAGGATAAACTCAACATGGAAAAATAATAATAAAAAAAATAATATACACGCGAACGTGTACCATGTGATGAAATTATTCACCGGAAGATCGCACCGGCCGCCCGCACACCTTGCCGGAAACCTCTGCGTCGCGCGATCGAGAGACCCAAATTAGTCTCACTCTCCGTGTCCGTTGGTGGGACTTAAAAGCGGAATCGGCCGGACGATAACCGGTTGCGGCGCAATGTCCAGCCTTAGTCAAGTGTGTCCGACGACGAACGTACTAAATCTACGAGAGTTACGCGGCCGCCGCGCGAATAAATGTTCTCACGGAGATTCATGGCGCAATTCACGTTGACTTGATATCGTTTGGGTGAACGAGGGAGACGAGGACGCAGACAAGGAATTATTCCGGGCTCCCGTGAATACCGAATCGGTTGCCGTTCTCGTCTCGAGTGGAGAACGACTGGGCCGTGTCGATTGTACAGGTATCAGTGGTGTTGCGTTGTAATGCCACACGATATAGCTGTGTCCATGAACGGCTTTGCCGTGGATATCGATGCCTCTCGGGATCGATGCATAGAGAGGGTTTACCATTCGCGGAACATTTTCCATGGACATGAGCAATAAACGAGGAATATCGAACGGAAGTGAATGAACGCCAGGGACTCACTATAATGATTGAGGCCTTTTGAAAAGTGTAATAGCCGTTGCTGTTGGTTGACTGTAGCTATATTGCGAGTATATAGATGAATAGATGAATTCATTTATTCCAGTTCTCTTTGAGAGACATAAGATATATGAATCGCGCGAGATGAAGAGTTATGATATTTTTTTGTACACAATCTTCTTCGTCTTTTTTATTCTTCCTGCTTTGACTCTCAGCAGATTATAAATTTTGTTAAGCTTTTGCCACCATGGGATATATGTACGATTCGTAAAAAAAGTTTATTAAAATCACAAGATTTATGTACATACATATATATATATATATATATATAACCAAATGATTAATCAATTATCTTGTAAAAAATTTTATGCCTTTTTATATTGTACTAATACTAATACTAATTATACCAATCTGGAGACACGGTAGTGGCGTTAAGACAAGCGCAGAAACACAACTGTATTCCTTTACGATGGTTTTTTACGCCACAGAAATTCTTCTGCACTGAAGATTAAGTGTGATTAAAACAAATTTGCAATACAAACGTAACATTTGTTTCCAAACAACAACGGTGCTCGAAATAAAATTGGGAAAGTTTTTCTTGAAATATTTTTCGAAAATTTTCGCAATTTAGATAAGAACCAGCAGAAGCAAGCTGTAAATACGAGATTGGGGACAATAAAACCGCTGAACTTTTCAGATTTTAAGTCGAGAGCGGTGGTCGCAGAAAGCGAAAGATATATCTGCCGACGCGAGAGAGATCAGCATAACGAGATAAAAGCAGAGAGTTATCTTGGACGATTAAGGGGAACGAATCCAGAATGTCGAGGTTGTCCCCTCTCACCTTCCCCCTTCTTGGAAAGGGTGCGACAACCGGTTAACGCGCCGATAAAGGGAGAAACATCGAGATGGACGCGAGAGATCGATACTCGGCTCATAAGTCGAGGACCCCGGGTATCAGTCGCGACAGCGTCCCAGAACTACCACCTAACCTATCCACTGAGGAATATTGATATACAGGGTGCTCCGTCATTCGCCACTTCCATTCGATATCACCCCAATGTTCAAAAGAATATTTTGATTCTATTCTTATCAGAAATGCTGGGCCATCTATCGTCGGAATATTTTTATGATATGAAGTATAAGTAATAATTACCTCTGAAGAGGCAAATTTTATCCCACAGTTGCAGTTCAAATCATTAAATCAGCATTTATATGAAGTACATACCTAAAACAAAAAGAAAATATGTATTATGATTATCTCTTATTCAAGCAGTTTGCATTTTTGTTTTTTATATAATATATATAATTAATATACGTTATTAATTAATTTAGTTTATTTTCCAATAAATACATAATTATATTTTCTTTTATAAATGTGAATTAATAAAATAAATTAATGACGGATGAATTATTTTCAATCGACTCAATCTATTCTAATAAAAACTCCAATTGATCGAGGAATTAACGCAGTATTTTCAGACACCCCATATGTCTAAACGCGATACATCGATGGTCAATCGATGAATTACATCGGCACGCCGTTAACTACTAGCGCCGAGCTGACTCGGACTTGCTCCAGGTTGATACGATCGATTCGATTTGCGAGCACCCTTCGTCCACTTCTTCTTCTTCTTTGTGGAAGACCCGGAGGCTGGTCGATCGTCGATAAAGTTCCCGGGGAATCTTGGAAATCTTTGTAGTCTCGGTAGAAAACAGAGGGGATGCAGAGAGAAGTAGAAAGGAGGTCGGGAAGGGGAGAAGTTAGTGTCCTGCACAAGGATGACACGGGAAACGATGCGCCCGAGGGACGAATACACGAGATACGAGTCGTGAGCAACCTGTAACCGCCTAGAAATTTATTTCACGAAAGGAATGGCAAATCGAGACCGTGAATTTTCCAGTTTACTTCTTCAATCTCTTACAGGTTTCTCTTAGGCAGAACCTCTGATCTTCTTCTCTTTCTCTTTTTCTCTCCCTGTCTTTTTAAGCCTTTTAACCGAAAAGCTTTTATGTGGAAGCCAAGTTTAGATGGATCTTTTGATTTTTCGAACATAAAGGGAAAAGCACTATTTCGTTACGCACTCATCATTTTAAAATTCGAGAATCATCCAATGTCTCTTTAAATACAGTATTAAACAGTTAATTGAGAAGAATTGTAAAACCACTGTGATTTTCCTACGTTTTTTTAAAATAAAAAAATCTAAACTCTATTTTTCATACTCATAGATTTTGATATAAAGATTTTGATACAATAAATTTTCTAGTTTGCTTCTTTTCACTTTTTACAAGTCAGAGCCACTATCGTATCAAATGTATCATGTATACATGTGGGCGAAAAGGCGGGAGACAGGTTTTGTTTCTCGAGAAATCGCTCGGACGCACGCGACCGCGCTCCCATCTCGCCTCGGATCGGTGGCTCTTGAAATTTTACGACGTAACAGTGTTACGAGCACCCTCCTCAGGGAAATCTCTGAATATGCCGCGTCCCGTTACGATAACTCGCAAGTGAACCCGCCCCTCGCTTGAGCCATAACGCCGGAAGTGAATGGTAAAGGTACCACAATGAAAACTGATCGAGCTCAGAATTGGAAAAGTGCTCACGCCACGTATGTTTATATAATATGAAATGTGTTGTATATAATATGCAACGTATTTTAAACAAGCAAAACCACTGTAATTATTTCTCTTAAATAGAAAATTTAAAATAAAATAAAATAATAATATTAAAGACTTTAGATTTTTTAAATTAATTTCTAATTAAATACTATAGTTAAATTTCTTTATAGATGATCAGAATATTAGGACATAAATAATTAAACAGAGAGAGAGAGAGAGAGAGAGAGAGAGAGAGAGAGAGAGAGAGAGGGAGGGAGAGAGAGATATTTTACTTGTAATATTACAGATTACAATTTTTGGAATTTGGAAATTGGAATATTCACGTAATTAGTTTATAATTAAATTTAACGATCAATAGCTAGGCAATTACGTCATATTCAATCGCTGTGATACGTCGCAATCGTTTATATCGAGATTTCTGCGCTTATCGAGGTGTTGCACCACTCGATGATGACATGTTTCTCACGATAATGCAAGTTCATTCACCATACCCGTAATGGGTTTACCCTGTTCGCTCTGTTAGTGCCCGTGCAGTCTTATCAACATCAAAGTTTACTTAGGTGATGTACTTTAAATTGATGGGAAAGCGCTGGCCGGGAAAATATTGTTCCTCATTGGTGAACGCACGCGAGTGAAAGCAGCAGAAAATAATAAAAATGGCAGTCTACTCAACGATCTAGCAAGCGGATAACAAATTCGCGAATTCTCTGTCAGGAACGTCCGCTGTTACGGATAATAAGTCGAGGATGATGACGCTCCATTTTCCGCGTCTTCTCCGTTATATGTAAACATTTTTCCGCAACATATACTTTACATCATTGCTATCCTTTTTCGCGAAATCCTCGCGAAAAGAGAGACGCCTTTTACTCACAAGTCTTACAGCTAACCACCCAAAAATATTTCTATCAACATCTCGACTTTCAGAATCATATTTTTTGTACAAAATAATGATTCTAAAATCGTCAAAGAATCTGCTATTACAATAGTTAAACGTTTAAATGTGTTAATATAATTTAAATATAATATAAAACAAGTATCATTACGTCAAAACATTTAAATAAAGATATTATATCATTTATATAATATTTTTATTTAAGTCAGATAATGACTTAAATAAAAGACTTAATTAAAAGACGATTCAACTTTGCATCACAAATGGAAACATTTTTTTTTCATTTGGTAATCATGATGCTCTGTTCGTTCGATATTCCTGGATGAAGCTTAGCAGGCTTTTTCGCGCAAGAATTCTTGCTGCAGAAGGAATCATTGTGTAACAAACGATTCTATTATTGGGGTTTGCGCTGCGCGATGCATCTCGGTGACGGGGCGTGAGAAACGGGATGTACTTTCCCGCGAATCCGGGGATATATAGGTACTTGAATCGTGTCGTCGTTGTCGCCTAGAAATGAATACGTGACTGTGCGGTAATGCACTCTCCGACATTTGGAAGAGGAAGAGAGAATCCAGGAGCAAATTAGACGGTGGATGAGAATGTGACAAGATGCGATGGGAAGAACGCAAATCTGACATGTGGCCAAGAAGGAAGAAAAAGAAGGAAAAAACATAAAAGAAGTGCTTTAGTATGTAATGTCGCTTTTCGACGCTAAACCGGGAATTAAAGCTGCAAGCTGTAACTTGTCTGAAGAGATGATAAATGATGTATGCCGCGTCGTGCAAATGTATGCGGTGCTTCAAGTAAAAAAAATTTCATTTGAATCTCGCGAGTTGAGCTTCCACTTTGGGATTTGCACCGTTAATGTATAGAAAATTTCTTCCCTTTAAAATTTTACATTCTCATTATTACTGAAATTGTATATATTTGTGATTTATATTTGTTTTATATTACTATTTTTAAATTAAATTAGAAGATATTTCGTTGTTAACTCTGTCGCTTCCTTTACAGCTCGTTACAGAAACGCGGATCATGCAATCATTACGATGTGACATAACAAGAGATACATAAAACCTCGACTAAAAATGCTACATACTGTTGTCGTGATTTACGTATACCTTTTTTCTCACGGCAGAATAATATTATTGCATCCCGAGTTGCATCAAAACTACGCACAACATAATCCATTCTCCGACGCACGCGATCGCGTTGTGCTTTACACGCAATCTGAATTTCACATTTATCGCACGTCATGCATTTTATAAATATTTGCAGTAAAAAAATTCTCAACTTTAAACAAATTCGATTAAACGTTAAATCACTGTTAGACGTCAAAGGTGCAATGATAACTCAACTCTTGAGTTAAAGAATTTTAGAAGAATAGAAGATTTTATTATTTTTAACTTCTATATGTGTAAAAATGTAAATCAATCCGTTTCTACAGTTTCAAAATAAATATCTATATTAACGTATACACCTAGTAAATAATACACTAAATTTTAATCAAATTTAATACATTTTCTCAAACTAAACTACTCCATTGTTTTAATTTAGTTAAATTAACATATTGAGCATTATACGAGCAATAGAAATGACAATCAATAGAAATGAATAAAAATAATTCAAACTGGGTAACTTGACATCATAAACAGTACACGCATAAAAGTTTATCCGAAAGGCTTGTCTCTCTCCCTATAACTCAATGTACATTATCAGTTTCACGTAAAATATAAATAATTTTATACATATTAAAAAATAATACATATTATGAAATAACTATATACTTGTCTTATTTCAATGCAGTCTAAATATCACGAATAATATGCAATCGCTGGAACCTTTCACATACGTCACAAAGAAGCGAAGCGATTTGTCGGCTGAAAACGATTGTGCGTGACGTACAGTTAAGAAATGAAGGAGGAAAGGAAGAAGGAACTTGCGCTTCTTGAGATATACTTGATGCGATTGATGCACTTCCCCGTATGCGTCATTGCATTCGTATGAGACGTTTTTGTCCGCGGGATATAATAGCTGTCATGCTTTATGATCCGTGTATATTTTGTTCCATCATTCGCGTTATGATTCGTGATACAGATAGCTTTCGCCTTTCGTACGACTGTCTAGACACTGCGATGCGTGTACGTTCCATCGTATTTCCTCAAAACAGTCCTCACGAGAGAGTGCACTTCCTATTTCGACTTAGCGAAGTTTTTACTACCATCGTGATTTAAATCTCTTTTCCTCTTCCATATTTCTATCAAGGTAAGAAAGAGGTGTCGGAATAATGTAAGTATGGCAGAAAGATTAATGCAAGAGACGATATATCTATGGAAAATGAAGCTAAATGAAAACAGGAGGCTGGGATGATTAAGATTAATTGGATTCGATATACCTGAGAAAATACTAACGAATAGGTATATAATCCGAAGTTACATCGGATCGAACAATGTAGCGTTCTTCGGAAATTACGTCAAGATTAGATCGCGATGCGCCGCTCACTTAGATACTTGGTGTTTAAATACTTAACAGTACTAGTCGTGCCAATTACTCGATGCATTCGCATAAATGAAAAGCGCTAACCTTTTGAGGAAATGTACACGCACGTCGTTTTCTTCGTTGGAAGCGGACGCGATTCTTGTCATGAAACCAATGAACGTTTACCATTAGGATTTTTTATTTCCGCAAGAGAATTCAGCTCAGATTAAAATCCTGTTACAAAGTCGATTCCCGCAAAATATGTTATAGCGGCGCAGCTGCGGAAAACCACGTTTTTCATGGAAATGTAATTGAAGGCGGTACAGACAATATCGTCGGAAAATCCTCATTAAAAGTCTCCCTTTGATGTATCAGCGGAATTTCAGAAATTCGCTGCAAAGAGCTCGACGATTCTTCCCAATGATAAATTTCATACGTCGCGATTGGATAATGACGATCGAAGGCTTTGTGAGGCTTATATTATACGTAGCGAAATTGTGCCATGAAAGACAATACGCTATTCAAGTATATCTCAAATATATATATGTAAAATCGTTGCAAAAAATTAAAAACATATAAGGCTAGAAATTCAATTTTTAAAAGAGATACCAAAAAAATTGCACGATTTCGAGAGCAAAAAGATAAATAACTACAAAAAAGATAAATTCAATTATAATGCTTTTCAAATTCGTACACGAAAAGAACGATTTTGCTGAAATAAAAATTTAGATACAAATATGAAAATAATTTTGTTGATTTATCAAAATAATTATGTACGATGATCAAAGTAATTCCTATAATTTCTCTCTAAAACTTTTCGTGTAAATCTCATTCTAAAGAGTGAAAACTGAACCACTCTTTTTTAAGACTGGTTTTTACTCTTTAGAGTGAGATTCTATTCCAAAAAATTTAGAGAGAAACACTTTTTTATTATTCATATTAAAGTTTCCTACATGATTATACATATTTTGATCTAATAAAATTATTGTCAGATTCATATCTAGCTAAAATATTTTAAATATTTACAACAAAATTATTCTTTTCATGTATAATTTTAGAAAATACAAATAGTCTATATAAAGTTAACTGTATTTTCTTATTTTTCTTATTTTTCAAACTTATTCTGTTTCTCATAGTTCACCAAGACAAATGTATCAAAATCGATTGTTTTCGAATTGATTTTCTTTTCAAGTGGAAAAATCATCGCGACACGGCGTGTCAACTATTTCAACGATGTAACGTATGTCAACGACGGCAATGTCATGTGACTGAACACGACAGTTGCGGTGGCATTAGCCCCAACGTGCGCCGTTTGGCGGCCGTTTTGATGGGTACGAGCCGTGCCCGATCGCAGGATGAGTTGCTTATGCAAACAAGCGCATCGCGGTTGCAGTTTCGCCGATCAGCGGATCACTCGCGGCAGGCATCGTGCGGAACCGCAAAAATAGCTAACGGTTTCGGCCACTCCGCATAGTTATGCACGTTACTCGAGCGCTCTCATCCGTTGCTCAGCGTAGCTGATTTTCTAGCTAGTCTAGCTAGCGGGGTAACGCTTACGAGCAAACGCGCAATTGATCCATCGCCGCCACCATGCGTGGGTATGCACATTTGCACACTCGGTGGTGGACAGACGCGTCGAATGGTAACCTCACAAAGAGATAATCGCCCGCCCGTCCGATGCACTCACGATGTCGGGCCCGGCAGTGGCACCATCATCATCGCAAAGGCCAAATAAGCAGGGTCGTCTCGCTTCGATTCCGTCCCCTCCGCCCCCCTTTCTCTCTCTTTTTCTACCCCGTACCGAATTGAAAATTGTGATCATCGAAGACGATTAGGGTAACCATCGGTGCAGCATTTTTCCGAGTGAGAACGTTTTGAAACCGTTTCAACTGTACTGACTTCTGTAATTCGTACCTTTAGAAAGTATGAAAATTTCTCAAATTACATGTAGAGAGAGTCGAACAAGATAAACTCTCTGTAACTCTCTGCTGTTACGTGTTGCGCTACTGTTGTATTATTGCCCGTTACTACTTCGTGTGTACTCGCGAGCGAGCCTCACGACGAATATACCGAAAAACATTTTGCGGCGTACATTTTAATTCGACGCGCACTACCTGTCTGAATATCAGACATGTTACCGTTGCGGTCAGTCTGGTATGCAAGATACGCAACTTTGTTACGGAACAGATGTGATTTCCGCGAGCTGCGCGCGAGAGTTCTCGAGCCTGCAGGATGCACAACCAACCGTGCAAAACGTGATCGTATATGCGCGCGCGCACACACACACACACACACACACACACACACACACACACACACACACACACACACACACACAAGACACACATCTACACACGCATCTCTATCAACGACGGGCGAATAGACGGTGGAATAAATTTGAATTTCCGATGCCACCCGTGAAATTCCCATATCAGTGTCCGGATTACATTTGCATCACAGTGCACGGTCGTCCGATGACGAGAGACGGAGATACGACGAGCGCACTTGTAAAAATGCGCGAGAGCGCGCGTCGCTCGTTATTATCCCCAGAGTGAAACAAGTGACGCGCGCGAGCTCGGTTCAATCCGATACAAACATTAATTTGGGCTTTGATTAACGCTGGAATTACATTAGCATCGCAAAATCGCTGTAACGCTAGAAGAAAGAAAGACAAGTTTGATAAAACCTCGGAATGAGGAGGATCTTGATTAACGGCTTTCGTAGCTAAAATTACGTCACGCTATTACATGCGGAAGGAATTTTTTTATACGACACGCAAAGTATTCACTCAAAAGAATGAGAGCGAGACGGATATTAAGTTAAATATTTATAAAATTTGCATTATTTGTCGAGGGTTTATATCGAACTGCAGAATCGTTAGTGTATCCCATCTGTCTCACAGCGGCGTAAATAGCCCGAACTGGAATCTAAATCGAGCTTATTCCGCGAGCTATATCAATATTTGTGTATTTTCGCGGGAAAACCAATACCGCATCCGATCGAGAAACACGTTCGCGTATATTCGCGAAAAATAATCCGACGCGTTCGTTTCACCCTGACGTAAATAAACTCCAGACGCAAGAGAAATAGCATAAAGAAAAAAAGAAGGGAAAGATATTCAGGACTGTGCGAATTCTTCACGCGTGATTTCTTCACGTACAAACTTTGCCCCAGCCAAAGATGAGAGCCATAAGTTTCGTTCGATTCTGTAAAAAAAAGCAACCATTCTTCTTTGATCGCGCATTTCTTCGCAAGTATGAAGTATGAAATTATAAGTGCTGTCCGCTCAGACATATAAGTTTTTCAGACCTACAGCAAAAAATAAAAGAGAGAATCGCGTGTACATGGAGATTGATATACCTGTCGTCTTTTCACATTCGGTTAGAGATCCATCAAAAAATTCGATAAAGATATCTTAGAAATCGTCCTTTCTTTTTTTTATTCCTACTAATTTTATTTTTCGCACACTGATCAAATATAAAATTAAATATAATATATTCTATATCCGAGAAAATGTATCTTCTTTTCTCATCGTCTTTTAAAATAAATTTCCAACGCTAAACGATTCTGCAGTTGGAATAAATACATACAAAATTTTGCATGGAAAAATCAATGCTACGACGAGAATTTGAATTCTAGAAGAGGAAAAGCGCCGACTTACAATACACGCACAGTAGAAGGAAGAGCGGAAGTAATCATGAATCGAGAAACGGATGCAGAGAAAGGGAGGTAGAAAGAGAAAAGAGAAAAAGGAGAGTGCATCTCTTTCCCGAATGCGTCGAGTGCGTCCGACATCCCAGGTTCGCTTCTCTCCCTTCGTTGAGAGAACCGCCGCCGCAACCGGGCCCGCCTGCTATTATCTCATTTTTATTCATTCAGCACATTGTTTCTGGATTACGGGTTGTCCGCCGCTCCATTCGTCATCGCTTATTTTTACCAGCGGCCGGCCGGCCAGCCGTGATTTACTTCGGTACCGAAATACGTTTCGCAAAACATCGTACAGCCTATTGTGTTCCGCATCGAAAGGCGGCTTTCATTGTAATTTTCACTTTTACATCATGGGCTACGCCCTGAGGCAGCGGCGCGATGCGCGTCGGCACATCCATTTGTTTATTTTTTTCTTCGTTTTTCGGCCGAACGTAAAATGGCATATTTAACTCTTGTCTGAACAATATGGAGATATGTCGTGTGATTAATAAAAATAAAATAATTTTCCATTTTTGTTTTCTTTAAAAATCAACAATTCTTAAAATAATGATTTAAACAAAATATAATGAAGATTTCATAAAATTCAAAACAAAATAAGAAATACGAGTAAGAGAAAATAATAGGCACTGAAAACCGTACACTATTTAAAAAAAGATCTTTTGTCTTAGATTATTAAAAATTTATTAATAAATCAAACAATTTTGACTATTATTATTACTCCAAATAAGACGTACGTCTTTAATTAACGATGATTAATTTTTTAACCATCTTTAGCGAGGAATTAAAATGATCACAGTATTACATTTCCATTAAAACATATTATTGGTTACAGTGTCCCCGAGATAATCTTTCAAATGATTTTCCAAAATCAATTCTTATTTTCAAAACGCTTTATATATTGTCTTTCGTCTTTCATAAAATCTCTTAATTCTAATTTTTCCCAAAATCACAGATATATCTATGCATATAAATATATTATATGTATATGTATGTAATATAATTAAAAAAAAAACTGAATTGTCTACTATAATTTCATGTAAAAAATTTCGCGATCTTCTTTCCAGTTTTTTTGCAATGATTTGCCGCGACGCGTCCTGCTGGCGATTTCACTCATTTACGGTGCCGTGACCTTCCCATAAATCACTGCAATTCCGCGTGTCCTCGCGCCATACTGAGCGATTCGCGTGCGCATCTACATATCGGATTACACGGGACGCGAAGGAGGAAACTGCTCCTGTGTAACAGAGTACAAGATGCGCGCGAGCGCGAGCCGATCGTATGCATAAATATGTAACATCGCATCGATGTTTTGCGTTCCCGTCTAATTGGCCGCTCGCAATCGTTTCTATCGGCTGAAACATGGCAACGGAAACCAAATATCGCCAGGATCTTTCTCCCGTGCGTAGGTTTTCTACGAGATCGTTAAACCCTGCGGCATTTGTAAAGCGTACTGCGTTAATTTATAATCAGCGCAACGCACGCGTCCTTCTTAACGCTGAAAAAAATTTCTGGTTGAAAATGGATGAATCAGAATTTTCTGATTAAATTTATTAGAATTTTAATTAAGAGATAATTGGAATTCTGTCGATACAATATTTCTGATAAAATCTACTAGAATTCTTATTTTTATCAAAATAATTATATCAGTTAGAATTCTAATTATCTCAATTAGATTTAATCAGAAAATTCTGATTCGCCTATTTTCAAACTAGAGTTACTATTTAATCCAACCAAACCATTTTTCTGAATGTAGTGCATCATATATTCTACCACGAAAATTTAAAAGTTTCATTTGAAGATATCATCAAATA
>NW_017259490.1:4005054-4023429 GCF_001594045.1 Atta colombica | reverse complement strand
TATATATATATATCTACATATATAAAATTATTTATGAAGTACGTGTCATTATTCAACAAGATAATTAAAAAAATAAGATTATGTTGTAATTTTAAAATTATGAACATGAGCTGTGGATGTTTCTCAGATAAGCATGATATTTCATGAATACTGTTGAGCACTTGGGGCCGTTTGAACCTCGTTAAATTAATAGCAAGGAATTTAAAACAGGCTGTTATAAAATATCACGAATAAGACGAGCGTCATATAGAGTGGCTCTATTATGCTAACAACGTATACAAAGTTACGCTATACCTGCGGCTGTCGTTCGCATCATGTCTCCGATGATTTAATCGATTATGCTTGGCGAGAACGGTATTCGCGAGTCGCCATCGGACGACAGAAATAAAAAGATAGCGGAATATACGAGTCGATTGGTGTACGATTCGATCGCCTCGCGCGAGTTGAGAAACTTGATAGAGGCCTCACATCGCCGGCAAATAACCGCATGTTTATCCCGGCATATGCTAACGATTTCGTGGAAGAGAACTCGCCGAGCGTGCAACCTGGATCTATCCATCTAGACGTGTCTACCGAGACTCACTTTACGTCCCACATACTTCTCTCTATCTTTGTCTCTCTTCTTCTTTCTACTTACTTCTCCGGTCTCATGCACGTCCGTGGTAATAATGCGTTTAAAGTACGGTACGTCTGTAATTGTAAATACTAACTAGCTGTCGACAAAATCGAAAGCCAGAAAAGTTGAAGGTAACGATAAACAAGATCAAGAGTGGACAAAGGAAGAGACAGTGAGGGAGAGTTAGAAGAAAGTAAAGTTTTCCGATTTCAGATTAGAAAATCAATTCTGATAATCAGAGAAAGATTTGCATTATTTATAGATTTATATCTTTTTTTCTGATAGCTGTGCCCCAAGACTGACTTTTTGTACAAATCTAATAATACAGAAATTATTTTGTTTCATTCCTTTTTTTCTCTTCTAACATTCTATTTTATCAATAACAAATTATTTACTTAATAATTAATTTAAATAGTTCTCTTTTACTAATCAAAACGAATTATAACTAAATATACCTGATTTAATGGAAAATTAAATACTAAATCAGAGAAAATGAATAAACGATTGAAGGACAGAATTATATGGAATTTATACAGAATTCCTAGAATATGTATATACATTTCGTAAAGAAGAAAAAATAATGAAAGGTGTGTGAAAGATCTATCGGTTCAAGAAACGATCTTATTACACCTCAAAGATGGAAGCAGGAAAAAGAGGAACAGAGTGAGGTAGTTGAAGAGTCTCTTAGGGAGAGATATTTAGAATGCTTCACGTACCTCTTAATAAGTATTCCCTGGGGAAAAGGAGAAGTCAGAGGTAAGCCTTTTCTTTTTCTTCGTATGCGTGTCATTTGCATAACGACCAGAAAAGTATGAGAGGCAGATAGAAGGGTGAGAAGGATGTGGAAAGTCCTTTAGGGTGATCACATTTTCACTGTAGTTTGTTTTACATCTTTGGCGCATTCTCAAACGACCACTTTACGATTTCCATCGTGCTATAACAATGTAAATGTCGAGAGTAAAATGTACCAGATGATAAAAGGACCTTCGGGAAATGAGAGAACGAATTAACAAAATTAATGAGACGAATGTAACTGCCGCACACAATACAATAGTTTCTAATTCCTTGCTCGAGAATCGCATAAATGAGAGAATCTGTAGAATCTGGAAAATATAAAGCCATGTCCACACTTGCAATTGAACATCGTAACTGCAACGTCGTCGCGTAATTCTCATCGTAACATCGATGTTATACCGCGTAATACATACATAATACTAACGCGATATTGTGTGGACAACGGTTTCCTGTAACATTGCACCGAACATTTAAGCGCAATGAATGTTCGTGACGAAGTTACATTGCGCTTAAATGTTCGCTACGAACGGTTGTGTTGCGCTTAAATGTTCGGCGCGATATGTTGCGAGATATATCATCGTGTCGATATTATACGACAGCGAAGTACACTATTAAATTCACAATATCAAATTGTATTCAATTTGAATTATTTCTAATTTGAATTATTCCTATAAGTCGCCACTGGTTTTACTCATTATATCGTTACTTTAATGAACTCATGAACAAACAGTTTAACTAAAAAATGATGAATTCAATTCAAATTTGATTTATTATTTATTACGTCCATAACTACATTAATATGTGAATACTGTTTATTTTGAAACTAAAAAATTCAATCTCAGAAAGAGTTGATTAGACGTGATCGTTTTAATGTTGTCAATCATATGTTTTAAATTAAGATACACACATTTGGCACACTTGAAAGTCAAAAATAAAATATTATTTAACTTGAAAAATTAATTTAAAGATCCTTTAATATTTGACAATGCAGTTACGATATTCTGTTGCAAGAATGGACACGGCTTAAGACAGCTTCTCATAAATCAAATGACAATTCAGAGAACGCTGAATAAATTTTATTTCGCAATAATTAAAAAATATTATATATGTTTAATAATTCTTACGTTCATTTTAAACGTTTCTTTCATGATCGAGACTTGTTCTGCGTTTTTCTTGAAAAATTGCACGAGAGCATGACACTCGCTCTATCATATTGGCATCCACGTCGCACGTATGATTACGCGATCTGGCACGATAATTATCTCGCATCGTCGTGCGCGATTCATCGAGTAACACGTCGCGAAGTGCAATTGCGTGCGAAGCGAGAGAGTGCGTTATCGTGTGCGCGGACTCTCGGGGCCAGGTGTTATTATTCTTCCCTGATTATTATTCTTAGCCGTTGCGTATAGACTGGCTGGTCGACGATGCACCGCTCTTCCGAGAAGTGATACTTAATTAATAGGCGGTGGGAGAGAGAGAGAGAGAGGGGGAGAGAGAGAGAGAGAGAGAGAGAGAGAGAGAGAGAGAGAGAACGAACGAAGAACAAACAGCAAGATAACCAGGTAGTCCACTCACGTAGATCTCACGTTTTCATTCGACGACCAGCCATGTAATTTCTCGTTGCGATGGGAATACACTGCTCGCTGTGTAAGATACAATTTTTAACATCGCTCATTTTAACATCGTTAACTACCGTGGATGGATCAAATCAACCCACACGCGACATTCCCTGGTTCATTATTCCTATTTTAAATCTGACTATCTCTCAGTAAATGCTGTTTAGCTTTATTAAGTATAAGGTAACTTCTTTACTTTTAAGAAAGCTGAGATTGCAGGATGAATGATCGCACGAAGGTCGTGAGAGGAGACAGAGCATCACGAGGAGAGACAAGCGAGACGGTCGCTAATGCGACTATCAAAGAGACGACGGGAAGAACAGTGTCGGTCGCAGCTGGCCGGACGATTCGCGCGTGATCTTCGTGCTTTATGGGGCGTACGGGGATAAAACGGCGGAAGGACGTTTTGCAAATATGAGTCTGTTCCGACCGTAAAGGGCAACACGCTCTCTTCACGCAAAGAGAGAAAGAATATCATCGTCGAGAAACGACGCGACGGCTCGTATACACCCGCAATGGCCATCGTCCTATTCAATGTCCTTTCCGCCATTTCGCGTTTGTGAAATGTCGCCAGTTGTAAAGACCCCTTCATTTCCCCTTCCAGAAAAGATCTTCCTCCCTTTGTAATATTCCGCTCGTAACTGCGTGCTTCCGTCGTTTTGAGAATACCATGGTTACGAGGATATTGGGTTGGTTATGTGGGTATGGTCTGATATCTATAATCAGAGTAAAGCGTTAACAATATGTAATATAATTTATAACGAACTTTGTCTTCAGAGATATTTAATTTGATACTTGTAATGTAGGGGGGGGGGGAGTATATTAATATAAATTTTAGAATTCATATAATTTTACTAAAAATAAGATATTAGTTAGATAAACGTTGTTAAATGTAATTTTTAAAGGATATGAAATGTCTATTAATTATTACAGAAAGAATATTTAAGAAGAAAATGTATTTTTCGCAAATAAAAAAATAAAATAAAAAATAAAATAAAATGAACAATGAAATTGTGAGAGTTCTGATGTAGTTTATGTGATTTGTTGTCGCGTGGCTACGTGATCACGTAGAAGGCATAACTTAATTTTAATTAATAAAGCAGAAAGATGTAATTAAGAAAGCGATCGCAGTCGTTGATAAGTAATTCCGGTGAATAACAAGCGAGACAGTTATTACATCATAAAACTTTAACAGATCGTTAATAATGTGATCCTTAAAGCCACCAAACCAATCATTAACAACAGCATTACTGTAAATACAAACCAGCAATAATTCGAAATACTTATTGGATCTTCATATGGATTCCGTTAAATCGATCATAATTAACTTTAGAAAAAAAGAAATAGTAAAATTACTATTTAGTCGCAGTAAAATTACTATTTAAATGTTTTCTCTTCTATTGATTCTATTGACGGACCTTGCATTGAAGAATAAATAATTCGCAAAATAAAATGTTAGAGCATTAAAATATTAGGTGTAGTAAAAAGAAATCCATTATTTTTGCATGAAATTGAATGGAAAAATAATGGATTTCTTTTTACTACACCTAATATGTATGTGTAATAGTCAATAAAATTGTACAAAATGAACAGAAATTTTACCGAAATAAAAATTTAGCTAAATACAGATCTGAAAATTTTATTAAACTATCAAAATAATTACGTAGAACGCTTAAGCTGGTTACTTAAAATATAAAAATTTTTTCGTTGCTCATGCTTAAATTTTCTACATAATCATTTTGGTCCAGTAAAATTATTTTCAGTTCTGTATCTAATTAAATTTTCAAATGTTTCAATAAAACCATTCTTTCCATACGAAAATCACCAGTTTCCTCATACATCATCATAATGAAAAAGCAAACTGTATTATAAAATTTGAGAGAACGTATAATTTCTCTTATTATTCCTTTCGAGAAACTATTTCACACAAGTTGGCGTGTAACGCACAATGCCAAATAGCAGGAATCGCGACTAATTTCGCGCATTCGGTAGAAATGCAGTACACTACAGTACACTACATGCGCGACTTAATTAAAATTTTCCAATTTTAAGCTCAACAGATTTTGTCATTGTCATGATTAAAGCACGACGGATCGTTCGGCTGCTTACGGTTTCGGTTAGCGCGCCTTTAAGCTCGTTTTAAAGTTCAAGGATCTTCTCCTGGCAGCCGGCTTAACTCTCAACCGATTATTAAATATCAATATATCCCCCTTCGAGCACAATATACCTCCCTCGGCTGCTGCAACCTGATTATCCCTGTTCGAGTGAGTCCGGGGGCGAACCTCTCTCGTTGCAAAGGAGAGATATCGCGCGCGGCGTGTGCGTCGGATGAAATTGGCGGGCGTACAATACGCAGTTCTTGGGGAATATCCGTTCCGATAATGATCGCGGGAAATAGTAGCATGATAATACAGTACATCGCGGAAAAAGGGATGATCTCGAAAAAGGCGTATGATGATCGACAATGGAAGATTATCTTGCGGAGTGAAATTAATCTCAACGGCGAATTACTAACTCCGTTCCCCAGCGACCCCTGACGTGTTCTATATGCAAAATGTTCGTTTGCATATTCATATATGATTTATTTACGTAAAATTATATGTAACGTTTCGTATCTGTTACATTTATGCGTAAGGTAAAATGAAAGGTATATCGTATATCTCTGTTATTCGTATAAATTCCACAAATATATTATAAAACATTAATAAAAATTATATATAAGCGATTAATAAAGTCGTTATTTCGCTGCATTTCATCGAGAAGAGAAGTCCGAGCTCGTATTATTTCATAAACATAGTCACGTAACAAATGGAAAACGGACAACGGTATCGCGCGAAATTATCTGTCAGACTTGGCGCGACATTTTCGCGACAGAGACGCATTTTTCATCATGTCGCGTGTATTACGCGTTTTGTAATCATAGCCGTCTGCGCAGGTAGAAATGAGAAAAAAATTGGACAATATTTAACACGGTAAAAATAAACTCCACTTAACGAAAGACAGAAAATATATCCAGAAGTTAGATTATTTGAATACATGCATGAATTTTTGGATTTTCAGTGGAGAAATTTCCGATAACTTCGAGAGTGATGGATAAAGCATCTCACCAAATGTATCGACGATCAAATTACCTTACAAGTTACCTTACAAGTTAAGGTAACTTGTAAGGTACGGTTCGTCCCGTTAAGGTAACGGAATGATTTCCAAACTTGGCCGAAATTCAATTTGTTCATGCGAAGGAGAAGTCACACCTACATCAAGTAGGAAGAAGAACGATTCTCCATATGAGAAATAACTTTTCTCGATTGCTCTCCTTCGTCAGCACCGGGTTACTTACTTCCGTTCGAAAAAAAACAGCTTGATGTTACGTTATATATTATCGCAACCTTTCCTATAATGAAAGTTTGTGACATAATATTTGTCATAGAATTAATACAAGATAATAATTTATATCTATATTCGTTGCTACAATAACTATAATTATGTTTATTACACAGTAAAATATTTAAAAAAAGAAAAAACAATATAATTAGATAATTATTATATTTTTAAATATTATTCTCATCTAATAAAATTATATGTTTCTCAGAAAATTAAATTTAATTAATTGATAAACGGATAAAATAAAATATAAAAGGACAGTTTGCTATTTTTTCAAATTATTATTGAAGTTTCTAACGAGTTAGAATTCTTTTTATACGCGCGCGTTGAAGAAACTCACAAACGTGAAAACGCATGTAAAAGCAAGGTAAATGTATTCTCGTAGAAGTATCCCATTCAATCGTAAACTCGAGACGCTCATTATTCCGAATGCAGATCGGCTGACACCCGATACATTTAACTCGAACGGACGAGACATCGTTAACGTATCTCAAGACCACATGCTGCATCTATTGTCGAGCGACATTGTTGCAGTATCGATGCATTCTACGTGAAGAAAAGAACTTCCCGAGGTAGTCGACGAAATCGACAGATTCGACGAGTTGATTCGTTTCGCGTATACCAAACTTTATTTTTCCGCATTGTTACGTTTTAATAAAAATCTTCTCCATCCTTCTCCTTTATATTACAAAGAACTGAATAATAATCGATGCTACCAGCAAGTAATATCAAGTCGTCGCAAAATGCGTCCGAGGTTTTCGTCATTCCATGCGTTGTCATTATGTGTGTTGTGTATCCGCGGTATTATATTTAAATTTCTGCGCGCGCGCGTGTGTGTGTGTGTGTGTAGGTGTAGGTGGGTACCGGTGAGGACGTGATAAGCATACTAATTGTTTCTCCCTCTCAGCCTTCAATCTTCGACTTTTTTCCTTGATTACATTTTCACGAAGTGCTTTCGGAACTGATATTCGTTCTGCTGATTCTTTTGCACTACCCTCATGCGAGAATCCAGCTCATTTCAATCACAATGGACTTGTTCGAGTTTCCGAGAGAAAGGGGGAGAAGGTCTATTTATATTCTGCCTGCGAGTATCTGACAAATTATCGACGGGAAATTGCAAGAAGTTATTAACCAAACTGGAAGTCGCGCCAGTGCGCTTCTTGATTGATGACAAAGCCTCACGTGATCAATGCTTGATTGAACCGATTTTATATTAAATTTATTAGATAAGTGATTCTGTACAGATACATGGAAAGGATGATTTTTCTAAGACCTAAAGTATTTAAGTAAAAAATTTAGCTAGATTAAAATAATTATGTAGAATGTTCAAGCTGGTTGCTAAACTATCAAAACTTTTTTATTGCTTATTACATTTAGCTATACAATTATTTTAATAGTCCATTATGTTCAGATCTAAATATAGCTACATTTTTCAAGATACTTCAGCAACATCATTCTTTTCGTGAATATTTCTTCTATGGAGCGATTTGAAAATATAAAATCTAATAACCGATTCTAGCTAAACGTTTCTCTTTATTCATAATACTATGATTTAAAATATTCAATTACCGAAGCGACTGTTGCGTCATAGTTATCGTTTTGTTGCGCGCTCATGCGTTCATTAATTTGCCAGCAAACCAAACGGATCGTCTCGTGAGGGGAGACATTTATCACAATGAAGATATTATCGAGATATCTATCATAGCACGCGTAGCCGACGGGGCATGGAACAGGGCGGCGGCTGATTGTTGACTCGATTACGGTGCAGGACAAGAATCTGAAACGTCTCTTCTCTATCGAAGAGAATGATATCTGCTCACGTCGAAAAAAAAAAATGGATGAGCGATCGAGCGAGTTTCTCTTATGCTGCCTTGCCATACTTACTTGTCCATCCCAGCAGCTCGTAGAAGATTATGCTCATGTAAACTGCGAGCATTATATATAAACTAGTTATTATCGACGATAGAAAGCTATTCTGGGCACTGCGTATAAACTTCGACTACAGAGAGAAGATTAGGGAACTTATCATGCGGGTTATGGTAACGGCGGCGGCAGCGGGAAAATTGTACGGTAGTCAAAGTACTTCGTATTCTGATTACGGATTATGGTCGCAATTTCGTAAAGATTATCGATGACGCGCGACGATCAGCGAGATCGTCCGAGGAGGCCATTATTTATCTCAGTACGGAATATTAGAACGTAATGTCCCCTAGCCGACAGTATCTACAGCAACACCGATGATTCCGGAATATCCTGTATATTTCCTTGTCCAACGAGCCGAAGGTAATCTCCAATGGAGACCATAGATGGAAGCAACGAAGGTGGAGCGGAAAGCCAACCGGCCGACAACAAAACGAAGGGATGTCGGCCGGCAGTTCCATTTGTCGTGCACGGGCGTGTCATCATGAAGTCATATTTCACGACTTATGGTAATTACGATCTACCACCCAGAAGTCGTCGGGGTGCATGCGTGCTGGGACTCTGTCACGTGCGCGCGTGCGTTTATGTCCATGTATAACATGTATCTCGTAGAAAGTGGTCGCCGGACCGGACGTTACGCGTATTACGCTTTTCACGGGACACACACGGGGGATTGTAGCCATTTGTCCTGCCGCGTCTGGTATCAATCTAGAGCGTGAGCTCGACCGCGACACAAATCGTCGCTTCGAGTAATAATTATTGTGCATCGAAGTTACCTGCGAGCGCGTGGGTTTAATTAATTACCTCTCCAATTTGCGACCATAAGGAAGAGAAATCACGAAGCTCTTGCTTAGATGAGACAAATGATAGGAGATGCGCATGACGTACAGATTGATATAATTTTATATTTTTTAATGAATTCTTAAACACAAAAGTCCTAAAAATAACATCCAACTCATCCATGTAATACAAAAATCTTATACATACTTGAAATTTAAAGGTAAAAATGAAGATTATTGCAACGTACGAAAGACTTGAATAAAATCAAATGTCTTAATTTTTTCTTAGAGCTCTGCTGTGAGAAATGTCAACAAGTTACGGATAATACAAAAGTGATGACAAATGTCATTATTTCTAAATAAATTTCTGTGTCCGTAAAATATAATACTTAATTCCATTCATCGCAGATAAAATTACTGTTCTAAAGCCATGTGACAGTTACATATTAAATTAATCTCAAGTAAACTTTGTTTTAATAAAATTTCAACTCAAGTTTTAGTTACGAAGATATTTAATGACGAAGAGTTAGAGAATTATGAAGGAAGTCGATGTCCCTAAAGTTTCTGTTAATGAAATCTGAATCCGGTTTAGTCAAAGAATTCGTGAAAAATTCTTGTGGCACATTTGTGGTAGTCAAACTTTATGGATAATATTATCATGCATAAAAATAATATGAATGCTAAGAATCGATCTGTTATTCTTTACATTTCAATTAATAATATTTCTTTTATAACTAATAAATAATCAGTGGTCGAAACATACACTGAAAGAAAAGGTTGGTTGCTGCAACAATTTAGATAATAAAATATGGCATAGCATTTTTATATATAACCAGTTTTTGGTTGTAGCAGCAAATTTTTAGTTGCGTTTGCCTATCCGCAATGTCAGTATATGATTTCAATAGGCTAACACAACTAAAAATTTGCTATACTAACTGATATGGCAGCCTTATAAAAATGCTATGCCATATTTTACTATCTAAATTGTTGCAGCAACCAATCTTTTTTTTCAGTGTATTTATGGATTCATTTCAGTTGGATGGCAAAGAAAAATACGTCAACAAAATCCCAACCATACCAGAATCATATATCGGACTCATATAAGAGTAAATGGCGTAAAGAGCAATGGCGCGCAGCTTCGTTGCGGTCTCGAAACTGTCATTTTTTCTTTTACACAGTGCAGCATATCGTGCGGATTACTGCGGTCTATGCCGAAGTAATTCTCTTTTTAAAGAAAAATGAAAATACAGGATTCACGGCTGATCATTCAGAATCGCATCTCTATTATTCGCAATTCCACGGCGTTACGATTTTTTTCATCAATCACTTGAATCACAGTTCTGAATTAAAAATTACAATAAAAAAATGAGCTTTGTCAACAAGATATAAAAAATAACAAGATAGATATTTTCTTTGTTTCTTGAAAAAGCAGTAATTTTTTTCTAGAAAAATATATCACAAATTTACAAATCAATTTACTTGGAAATATTTTTTATTATACCTATATATTAATTCTTTATTTTATTTAATTATGAAAATTTAAAACTGTATTTTATTGTATTTATACTATATTGAATGTAATGAGTATTTTCAAAGGAAACACAGTTAATATAGTGTAACATAGTAAATCATTAAATCTTCTTGTTGTTTGTCAATGTTAAATAATGCTGAAATGATTCACATTGTGTTATACTGTATTATTTGTATCTTTTACTAGAAAACTCTTATTATTCTCAATATATTTCGCTCTTTCTCTTAAATAAAAAAAGATTACTTTTTATTTAAAACGTTTCATAACATAAAAAAATAGTATTGAGTTGGCAGAAATATAATACAATTTCTAAATTTTTTGGAGTGAAATTTTACTCTAAAGAATAAAATTGAGCTAGTCTTGAAAAAGAGTGGCTTTTAATCTTTAAAGGCCGGTTCCATCTTCGATGGATAACTATATGATAATTTACTTACTGGATAAATAAAAGAGTAAAAGAATATGAGCATAAGAGAGTAAGAGGATAAGATAGTGAGTCAAAAGTGGAACAATTTAGTCTTCACAATAAAATTTACTCTAAAAATTTTTAAGAATAAGAAAAAATATACAAATTATGTTTTTTTCCTCTCTATTCAAACCAAACCAAACAGATCGATAGTGCGTATACCTGCCTTAATGTCTAGTATCCACCGATCGATCTCACGTTCCAGTAACTACTGCTGTGGTTTCTGGACACTATAGAGGCGTCGTCGTCGATCCGGCCACACAAGTAGAAGAGGGACCCTCTTCTCGATCGGCAGACCCTTATTCTTTAGAAGACGAGGGGATACAACCGAAGCCGCAAGCGGCACATACTTGCATCGCGATCGCGGTACAGCTGTTGCGCTTAATAGCGGTTATTTGTCGCTTGAGCGTGTTAAAATGTTACTGCCTTGTTGTGTGCGAGCAAAATTCCACGCGGGACGCGTTTTCTTTAACCAATGGTAGTGCTCTTTCTGTTTCCTTTCTTTCTCTAGACCCCCAACATTTTGCACGCTTTAAGTAGCAGGTGGTATTTTAAACTTTTCTATAGCATGAAACTTGGCGTCGGGGAACTATATTCTCTAATGTTGCAATAATATATCTTAAACGGTGTATATTATACCAATTTGTAAAGTCGATATTAAATAAAATTGAATTTAAATTTTTTTCTAAAAGAATTATATACATCAATGAATAGACGCTATCGCGAAGATCTTAGTTAGTATTTTAACATCTAGGTATAAGACAAAATTTTTTGATGAGATATTTTCAAGTATCTTATGAATTATGAAAACTAATTTAGATATTACTAAAATTTAATAGAATAATTATACACAATACAGACCTTCTTATTTTGCTTTGTACATTTATGAGCTTTATACTTTAATTTTATTATCAAATTGATATGAAAATTAAATAGAATTCTTTTATTAAAATATTCATTATTCCTCGGTTATTGGTCGTTATTTTTCTTAATTTGAATAACACAATTTTTCAAGGATAGAGTGAATATTGGGATAAGAAAGAGAGGAGCTACAAATTAGGAATGATCACAGGAATGTGTAAGTTGAACATTTAATCAATCTAAGGATCTACGCAAATATATCGTCGAATAAAGTTTCTGAAGGCACAAATGGAGTCTCGAAAGAAATTAATAGATCATTGACTGATGGAAAGAGATAAACCTAAAAAAGAATTCTACGAAAGGTTGGCTGAGATGATTTTACGTATACATGCGAATGGCGTCTCGTAAAGTCTTTACGGTTTGAGTTATAAAAGAAAATACCTATCCATAAACTGTATACATACAATGTCGATATAAAAGTATATGCATTTAAGTACCGCATATGTAGAGTGCGATACACGCTAAGTACCGCGGGAAAATAATGGACCATCGTTAAAAAAGGATAGAAATTAACAATAATCAAATATAGTTTATGCTATATTTTTACGTCGCGTATTTTTTTTTATTACAAATAAATCGTATGAATAAGAACATCGAGAAATCGAACGAATTTCGCGGTGGACCGAAAGTTAGAGAAACGATTCTTGTTTATTCACTCTCTAAATCTGAATCAGTGGATAATCATCGATATCAGTGCCAAGAACGCCATTGTATAATCAGTAAATGAAATGTGAGATCCTTAATCTAGCCTGACTAACCTTGTTTTAGTAAAATTCAATGAATATAGTATTGGAAAATTGAAATTAACATGCAAATCTCAGTATTTTAATTATATAATGTTCAAACATTTTTTCTTTTTTAGTTAAATTTTACTGATTATCAGTGTCAAGTATGCCACTGAGTAATTAGTGACTATCCACTGATTCAGATTTAGAGAGCATACTATAGGTATAATTCTGCAATTCGCATGACTCATTCAGCGCAATCATCAAGAGTGTGCCTCGCCAAAGCACGACGACTAGGAAATTCTTCGCGTAACGAGAACACTCTGTAGAATCTCGTCTCGCAAGAGTGCTCGCTCAAGTTAAAGACGATCTGACCAGCTGATACCGAGTGACATCCAGTGGGGAACACGCAGCGTCATTTGTTACCGACACGAGGTGAGCGGGCGGCTCCGTGGACCGCCGACAATAGGGCCCCATCCGGGCCTTGTTGCGAAGAGAGAGGGAAAGAGAGATTTTTTTCGCCTGACTCGAATACCGACAACTCTTCCTTTCTCTCCTTCTCACTAGTCTCTTTTTCTGGCGTGGCGACCTTAACCCGACAGTGAACGCGCTCGGAAATCTCCAAGGTGGATGATTAAAGCTTTGATCTTTCTTATCCCGGAAATGATTTCGCGATTTGCTCGGATGTCTGCGCACGAGCGTAACAAAAGGCTTACCTACATCATGTGATTGATTTGTCTGTCATAATTTTGAATTTACTAGCTGTCGGAAATATAATCTCATTTCTGATCTCATTCTTCGAATTTGCGAGACATTTTTTTCGCCCGCAAAAAGTTCCACAATTTTCACAAACTGCGGAGCTTTCGAATGTTACTATTACAGCACGCTCATGAAAATATCTCTTTTTTTTTCAGTCAAAGAAATAGACCTGTCTTAAGATCGCGGAGTATGACGAAAAGTATGAGGTAACGAAAATGTATCCTGTTATGCAAGCGTGGCACGTATCCAGCGAAGGACCAGCACGTTACCGCAACGCAGCACAGCATTATGCCCTGTTTCTTACCTGGAACATACAAATGAGGATTGGATTAGATATCAGTTGAATAATGGTCGAAATGTTCTCTTAAATATTTATGACAAGCAGTTATTATATGCTTGCGTGACAAGGTATAAGAATGTGTTTGGAATAACGCTGCAAGATGCAGATGCTGTTTTTTTTAAAGATGTTGTTGTTGAAAATTTCTGTATTAATCGTGAGAAAAAAATCATATAAATAAGTAACACGTAATGTATAAATATATATATTAATAACACACAATTAACTTAAAATAAAACAACTCGTATTATTTTTTAATAGGTAAAACACTTTTTAGCATATTTGCAAATGCGCAGTTTGTAACGAATTTATCTCGCAGGATTAAGGATTACCGATAGCAGCAAAGAGTGCTAATTAATAATGATTGAAATCACCCATTATCTAAATCTATAACGAAGCGAGCAACCAGAGACGCGAGAGAAACGTTAATTAACACATACCAGGATCGGATTCCGCGCGGCCTTGTGTTCGTCGTTGCGCATCTGAAATTCGATCTAATTTCAGGCGCTGCCGAGGTAAATTTTCTAGTACTCGATAAAAACTCATGCATATCTCTCTCTCTCTCTCTCTCTCTCTCTCTCTCTCTCTTCATGATTCGATCACATGTGAGCCGCGTAAAACACAAAAATAAATTCGAATGTAAACTCGCGTAAACTTGAACGGCGCCGATATCACGAGGAGTCCATCGCGGATACGCATATAAAGATATATAATATGGATATTTACTATCATCTAAAGCATCTTTTAAAGATTTTCAAGAGAAGAGTAAATGTAGCAAAAATTTATTTAAAACAATATTGATCGCTTCATGTATATAATGTGGATATATTTGTTTATGTCAATTAATTTAATGCAATGCAGTTTTACGCCAGTATGAAAGTCACATCAAGTGACGAGATTACCACATTCTTAATAGAGGAACCAATAATTTTTCTGATCTATCTTCAATATGCCCGTAGAATTTTCCATAGCTGATTCCAGAGCGAATTAAAGCCCTTGGGGCTCATTCCGGATGCTTCGAGGCGTTCGATCGATGGAATCGTTTTTACGAGGCGACGGCGCGCGCGACCAACGAGTGTGATTGGAATTTTATTAATTGGCCGTTGCATAATTCATCTTCGCTTTCCACCTGCACCGGGTGTCCCCGAAATCACGAAGTCTCTTGCTTCGCTGTTAAAAGATCATTAAAAATTTCTTTCTTATATTTTTTGCAATATTTAAATTTATACTGTAATTATAAATATCGCTATAATAAAAATACATTATATTTAATACACACACACACAGACACACACACACACACACACACATGCACACGCGCGCGCGCGCGCGCACACACACACACACACACACACACAATACATATATAGAAATGATAGTATTTATATTAAAAATATAAAAATGTTGAATGATTCAATTTAATATTCATATTTATGTCAAAAAGATTTTGAATTTTTTAAAAATAATTTTAAGATAATTAGTATAAACGAAACAATTGTTATTGTTATTAATTCCATATTTTGCATTTTCATATTTTGCATTTAGACAAAATATTTTATTTGCGAGATACCCCTTATAGTACAATTAGTCGGATTCATCATCTATCATTATCTCTCTTTGGCTCATAACTCGTATATTAGCATATAATTCCATGGATAATGCTAATTCGAATAGAATACTTAATCGGGATATTCGCCAGACGATCGAAAAAGGTGCTGGATTACGCTCGGCGGACTTTATTAAACGTTGTTTTCATCGGCGGACGTAAGCCTATTATATGATAATCGAGTTAAGCGAATAAGCCGACGTTCTTCATTATGGAGAAAGGAACGAATTCAATGTGACAGAATCGTCAAAGAATTAAACTGAAGCAAAAGCGCGACCAATTATCGGGGTATTTTCAGTGGGTTTAAATTAATCCCGCTGGAAGTAGCAGCATTACCATTTATATACGCACGATATGTCCCTACACGACAACTTTAATAACGTTAATGTTAAACTGTATCGTTGCTTGCGGATAACTTTTTTCTTCTTTCGGAGTATAATAAATTATTAGAAAATTCTGTTTCAGGATTAAATACTGCATTTAATTATCTTCGAATTTTTTGTAACGGAAACGCGATTTAAAAACGATGATAAAAGCATGTTTGCATTTCACATTGAGTACTTTTTGATATAGCTCTTTTGAGTTTCCATTTTTCGTTTTTAATCCCGACACGCTGAATGATATTACGCAATAGGAGCAAACAAGGATATTAAAGTGAAAGTGTTCCGCAACTTGATCCGCGGATAATGTGAATTTTAACAAGATCGTCGAGTCAGTCGCGCGGTCGCTTTTGTGTCATTCGCTGAGTTGGTGTCCTCGAGAATATCGTCTTTTCCGACGTAGATGACCTCGAAAGAGGGTCGTTGGAAGATTTCTCATTTCGAGTGTCATCCAACGTGGCTCGCAACGCGAAGTTATCTCGATGGTAGACAAGGGAGAAAAGGGAACAAATACCTATCGCGTTCTATAAAATCTAAATGCATGTACATAGAATGGACCAGAATTCCCAACGTTGGAAGAGGAAGGAAGAGATACAGAATGACCTAAAACTGTCGCTCTTCGTTTACAACGCGTCGTGTTGTTCGTCTAATTCGAAGTGGATTTTTCCCTAACGAGAATTTCATTCGACGTCACGTTATCTGATATCTCCGAGATTTCTCTCTCTCTATTTCAATAGTAACTGCGATGCCTTGTACACTATTACGTAACAAGTGAGATACAAAAAAAAAATCACGATACAGAAGCGTGCAGATCGCAGTAGCGCGATAAGGAAGGATAATTAAATCGTAACACTAATAATATATAACTGTCGAAAAAAGAATGGCGTGCAATTTGGACTTGGCGCGATGCAATTTTCGATTCGTTACACCTGCGGCGCGAAGCGGAGCCGATCCTAATCGCACCCGCCTCGTCCCGATGAAATTATCGCGATAATTTCCTTGGCATAGGTACGCGCCCGGGCATTATAAACCCGCCCGACTAAGTATATAATCGCAGGTGCGCGTAGAGAGCTTTTCTCCCGTGCAGAAAGAAGAAGCGCATCTCCCCGGGCGCATGTATCACCCAGCGGCGACCTTATGAACCTTTCGCGAAAGCTGTTCTCCACCGGGAGAACGGGATGCTGCTGCCTATCCTGCGATACCAGGCGAATGGATGCCGACACGTCTAGGAAAGGCGTGGCCGCCTTGTGGCGGCAATGGCCGGGTCATGATTTATCTCGCGTTCGGTCTCGAAAACGATTTTCTACGATATCATATCGCCATCGTATACTAGGAGAAGGAGGAGAAGGAGGAGGAGGAGAAGGATGCTTCTTCAGGATTCTCAAGATATCGAGACAGCCATAAGAGAGCGGTGCGTTGCGAGGGCGCGTACCGCAATGTCCGTCGAGCGGCGAACCGTGGCAAAGCGCACGCTCGCGCGCTCGCTGGTAGCTCGCGATCATTTTATCTCGCGAGAAGACGGCACCGCTAACTTGACCGAATGTCCGACACGCCGCAGCTTTATCGCGCTCTTAATTGAAAGTGATTAATGAAGGCGATGCCACTGCTCTATGCATTAGGGCCAACTTCGGTAACGTACAGATTTCATGACGGCGATCGTCCATCCTCATCATAATTTTCAAATGCAACGTCAAGACTCTTTCGCGCATCAACGATTATGGGGTATGCATGATCATCTTCAATTTTTCAAATAACTCTTGCCTCGTTCTACATTTAGTTACAGAATAAATCTTTCTCTCATCGAATCTATGATCGATAGTCGACACTCCATATATATCCCTCCACTTTCATACAGTTGTCATTCGGCGCAAAAGCGCGTGAAGAAGAGAGCGAAAAGAGAACGCGGAGGAAAAAGAGGAATAGACTTCGGAATACCGACACGTCTGGAGGAAGGCGTGGCAATACGTTCGGAGGCGATCCGGGTCACAGGCGATACATCTCTCGTCGGTGCTATCTCTCGAAAATGATTTTCCGCGATATCGTATATCTCGGAGGGCCGTGAGGCCGATAAGCCAGCTGGCAGCGGGAGCTAGGTCTCCGAGGGCAGCCAACTCAGCGACGGAGAAACGTGTTGCACTCGGCGACGGCGACGATGCTGGTACAGATGATGGCGGTGGCGGCGGTGGTGATGTCGAGCCGCCGGCACCGGTGATTACGTCAGGAGGTCCGTTACTCCCGACGCGTACAACCCCAAGCTTCTACGTGCCAGATGGTCGCGCACATATCCGAGGTGTGTCCAGCTAATATGACTGATTGCAATCTGCGAGAGACGCCTACTCGGTAAGACGTAGGGCTGGAGTAGGCCTCCGCGTACACGGGACGCTGTTAGGGATTCTATGATTAATTCAGGATTAATGGAGACAAGAGGGAGTACTTAATCAAAGCAACTTTCGATTTGTAGTATACCATTGGTAGTTTCACATGGCGAATAAAATTTACATATATATAAAGAAATATTTATAAACAGTATGTATATATATATATAT
>NW_017259490.1:4004039-4004954 GCF_001594045.1 Atta colombica | reverse complement strand
ATATATTGTAGAACATATTATAATTAATTATAAATTAATTATAAATATTCAAAGAAAATTCTTTTGAACATTTGAATTTTTGAGATTTTCACACAATTATAATAATTTCAACAAAATTTTAGATTACACATGTTATTGTCAAATTATATTGAAATTATTGTGAAATTATATTGAAAGAATTTATGTAGTGTTATTAAAGAATTTTATTCTTAATGTCCACATTCATTAAAAACTCGAATTATTTTCAAGCTTCATTATAAGGTGTGATGGATAAAATGAAAAATTAGTAATTAAATAAATTGAATTTTTAATTCTCGGCTATTAAACTCAACGCAATTTTTCGTACGTAATTTTTGTGATTACGTTCGATAACCGGAGACCTCTAATCATTCTTAATTATAAAATCTTTGCCAGGCATAAGCCTCAATCTTTTAAGTATAGCTGAGAGCTCAAATGAGTGAGCTGGTGTGGGACGGTAAATTAGCTTGAGCAAAATGTAAAATAAAAAAGTAGCGTAAAATTGTATTAGAGAAGAAAGGCAACATCTCTGGCGATCCATCCCTGTTGTGCGGGTTTCAGGATGGCTCGCTATAGTTACTCTCGGCTCTACGTCGCAACCGGTGATGCTGGCAGCAGCGGTAACCTTGTATCTGCCGTGGCAGAGACGCGGCTTTAATAAATGGGGTCCGCGCGAGGTTACAACCTTCATCAGCGGAGATACACCTGATAGCATCGCCAATCTCGTCACGCCGCCCCAGCGCCATTACCAAAGTGTCTACCGCACTTTGCCACATGCTCTCCGCGCGCACGCCGTTGTGTGGCGACCCGTTTCTCTCTTCACACATTATACGCACACACCCGCATAAACGCAATCCGCCTGTCTCTTTTACTGAAGTATATATATATATATATATA
>NW_017259490.1:3994116-4003956 GCF_001594045.1 Atta colombica | reverse complement strand
TATATATATATATATAAAAATAATATGTGTGCATGAATGTTTTTGTAGATCCGGAAATATTGTATCTTTAAGACAAAAAAATATTTGATGAGAGAAAAGAAAGGATAAAAAGTATGTTGAAATGATAATGAAATGATAGTATTTTAATGTATACTGAAAAAAAAAAGAGTCTGATTAACAGCTATCGAATGTTGGGTGAAATAGTTTCAATCAAATGTTCAATTAATATAAACAAAAATAATTTTACTTCTTTAAATATTTAGTAATTATTAATTATTATCAAACGGTTGGTTTATATTATATGTTTCGTAACATTTATTAAATATTTACAAAAGTAAATTTATTTTTCGTTATATTAACTGAACATTTGATTGAAATTATTTCATTTAATCATTTGGTTATTATAGATTCTTTTCTCAGTAAATATACGCAATACATAAATATTCTTTTATATCGAACATTAATGTTATCATATTATTTGTATCAATTTGACTACAAATTTAATTTTCTATACTTAGAAGTAGCTTCAAATAAGGGCAAATATGACGTCAATGATGACGATCTGTAAAATAAAGCTAAAATAATCTTGTATTTACATCGCGGCTGTTTTCGTGCAGGCGCGAGGTAGCTTTATTAGTCGTAAATCACCCGGCTCGTAACTCCGGTAGCTCTGTCTACGTACTTATACACTTCGCTTGCCGCCTTTATGAAATCGCTTTACTAACTCGTTACATGTATTCGTGATTTTCCATGAGATTTATATAGATGCTCTCTCAATAACATCGACACAGAAACCGAATTTGATTTCATCGATGTTAGCGTTGTCGCAGATTGCTGTTTACAAAATCGTTGGTGATCATAATGTTACATCGTTGCGTTATTCCAAAGTAATTTGCTCGTTAATTAAAAGCTCGAGCTCGCTACATTATCGCGAGTATGATATTATGCGGTATTCTCGACTCGTTCCGCTATGTAGACGTTGTTAACATGATATTGAAATACGGTTAATATTAAATAGTCGTTCTTGATCAAGTATACATATTCGCTTATATTAAAACACTTTGTAAACAAAGTCAGATGTTGAAATAAATATATTAATGTCACATATACTTAACATATCATTATTTTAAATTTACATTAATTAAAATTGCTGCATTGCAAATATTTTTTTTTTTTAGAAAATTTGTTTTAACTCTCATAATTTTAACTCTCAATTTTAAATAAAACTACATAAATAATATTCACAGACAATCGAAAGATTGAATGAGATGAAAATTGAAGTAATCCATGTAATTTACTTCGTACATTGGCGTTAACATTATCTCTGTACTTACGGCGGATATCTTTCTTGGAAGGTTTATTGTCGGCTTTATTGCACTTGGGCAACTTCGTGCTGAAACGCTGAAACCCTTCGGGACGAAAATGATTTCCGAGCAAAGTCTCGACAGTCTCTGTGAACCGCGCAATGGCGCCGTACTCGAAAATAGCCTCACGCACCAATCGTAAATAGGAATGTCGAGTGCGTAAACAAACATGTTTATAGCGTTTAAGAGGGGCGATTTTTTTTCTTTCGAAAAGCGAGCGTACTTCATTTTTTACATCTTAGACTATACAAGATTATTTGTTGCGACATAAATGACGACGTGGTTGTCGTTACTTCCCGACCATTACATGTGTGCACTTCTCGCAGAAGTTTTGCGAGAAGCTCGCGAATAACGGAAGAAGATATCAGGACCGTGTGTACGCATTCGCGTGCAACGCCATTAAAGATGCCATAAAGTTTAACACGCCACTGCAAAATAGGTACATCCACTGAATCTGTACTTATTTTTACGATCGACATGAAGTGGTGCAAATAAATTTTCGAATAGCGTTGCAGTTACATAAAAAGTATATAATTTTCCTACAATATATTTACTTACAACTTAAAATCATAAAATAGGTAGGTATATTTAAAACTGAAACATATATCGAACATATGTATTTTTTAGAGCTAAATAACAAATCCCGTAGAATTCGTAAAATTATGATTCCATATTGATTCAAATTTTATTAATTCTTAAAATTATTAATTTAGTATTTCTGAGAAATATATGCAGGCGGGTTTTATTTCATGAAAAAGTTAAATTATGTATCTTACCGGATATTCGCTGTTGCTATCGTGCGTACTTTCACAACTGTCGTTATTCAGGCAAAGAAGATCGCGATCACGTTTACTATGGGCTCGCATATTATCTTGTCAGACTGCAGCTTCAGCGTTTTAACACCCAATCAGTGGATGGGCTTGTATGAATCTTAATTCATTGGATCGGTTACTCGAGTACAGAGCGTATCGCGTAACTCGTCACTTTTACGGCGAATTCTTATGTTGCGATGTAAAAGGATATCCGAACCGTTACGTGATACTTATTTATCTATATGGATCACGCTTTAACGAAGAAAATAGACTAGTGGCCGCATACACGTGCGCTTTATTTTAATTATGCCTATTAATCAACTGCGATATTTCAAAAAGATACTTTAGATCGAGTCACGAATATTCTTAATCAGCGTAACTCGCGGCCTTCCAGTTGCGGCAATCAAAATGCAAATGCCTGTCGGGCAAGTGAAAAACTGCTTTAACTGATTTAGCAGAGGATGTGCGAGTCTCGCGAGTGAATATTTCTCCATTCAAACTGGCAGCTCATGCATCAATATGTATCGTCGCGTAAAGGCAAAAATTGTATACATGAGAGTACATGTTGATTTATTGTAAATTACTGTATATAAAGTGAACGAGGTTTATTAATAGAGAGCTCGATCGATGCTTCCTTTTTGAGATCAATGTGCGGCAGAAAACACGATGTAGCTGCGTATAGAGAAGATGAAACGCAAAAGATTAATTTTCAATATCGATTTCAGAATCAATCCGTCAACCCAGTCACGTTGTATTGTAGTTTTCGGTCAACGATTTATCCAAATCGATTTATCCGCGGAATAATGATACATTAATAATAATATATAGATTAAACAAATATATAGATTAGACAACCGTTAATAATCGATAAAATTGTCCTTTATAAGAAATAAGGGATGTTTTCCAATTCGACATTCCGTCACGCGTATTTTTCAAACGACTACTCCTCGTTATGAGATTGATTATTGAAGCATGTTTCACAATACATCAATAGCTAGTCATTTTTAAACAAAATTTTATCTATATAAATATAAATACAATAGAAAAATAAATAACAGATAAACAATATATGACATACAATAAAAGGAAAAAAATAAACTAACTTGTCATATATAGCAAAAAAAAAACAGAAAAAATTTATAACCATATTTTAGATTTAACAATATTTTAGCTAACATTAAAACTGCAACAAAATAATTTTAAGACGTTTGCTAAGTTCAATACAATAATTTATTTAATACTTATTATTTAATACTAATTATTTAATACTTTTATATAAAACTATCAGATTGAGAAAGCAGAAAACATCTGAAATAAAATAAAATAATAAATTTAAAATGAATAAACTTCATGTATTATAGATTATATTCATGTATCATACAATACATTATATTCATGCAAGTTCTTTATTTTCTGGCTCAATTTCTCTCTACGGATGTTAATATCAATATGCATACTTATTATTAATAATAGCGATGTAAAAACTGATACATATATGACAGCTATTGAATGTAATTGAAACGGATTTCCGAGCGCGAAGTAATATTCTTTCCTTTGGATAGTCCTGAAAACCGGATTCAAACGCGTTTGCCGGGAGCAATCTTACGATCGTGATCACCGAAGCGTCATAATTGGATTCGATTGTCTGAGAAGCCAAGAATATGCAAATGAATTCATAGTTCGTGTCGATGTCCCGGTTATTACTTATTCCTGATCGACAACGTGAATAGGAAATCAAAGATAAGAATTCTTTCTTTAAATCCTTGCACAAAAGTATCACGAATAGAAAAGTTATTCAGAATAATCCACATAATGACATTTCACGAGATCTCTCCTCACAATCCTTTAGCTTCAATTCTCTTTCCAATGTCTTAAATTATTTGGTAAAATCTGAAAAATTATTTACTGATTTCTATAACTTTTATACCTGTATAACTTTTTCTTTCTTTAACATCATAGAAAGAACAATTTTGCTGAAGTATCTAAAAATTTAGCTAGATGTAGAGCTAAAAATAATTTCATTGGGCAATAATTATGTAGAAGGTTTCAGCATAATAATGATGTAAAGATTTTAATATTGTAACTAATTGAGTATTTTTGTAATTCACAATTTTTCGTAATTCAGTAAAATTCTTTTAAGATCTGTACCTAGCTAAAATTTGAAATCCTACAAAAGCATTCTTTCTATGTACATACATAATTATTTTAACAGTCCGAGAATTAAATTATTTTCAGATTTATATTTAACTAAATTTTTAGATATTCTTCAGTAAACCCGTTCTTTCCATGTATTATTCCATGTATCGATCATTAGAAATAAAGATCGAGAATGCGGAACAAATCGGAAATATTACAGAATTGTTACAAATTGCAAAATTATTTATGTCTATATAATGCACTCGATTCCCGTTTGGCATTCGTGGCACGTCGGAATTTCTCTCGGAAAACGTGAATTTTGCTTTTTAAATTCTTGCAGGCGATATTGTATAAGGAACGCTTTTCCGCGGCGCGTATATCGCCGCGCCGACCATTTTACAAACTTCCTGTCTGAATGCAAACAAGTAAACCAGAATATTATCGATAAAACGTTTTATGGTACACGTTCACACGCGATAAAGGTGGATTGCCACCACTCGCTAGCTTCCTCGACGATAAGACATCGAGTAACATAATGGGTTCCGTCGGAAGGGTTGCTCCACAATTTAGATTAGATCAAGTCGTCAAAGTTGAAGAGTCTAACGCTCTTTCGCGATGTCTGTCGATGCTAACATGAGCAGGCAGATGAAAAATGGAATAAAAGCTTTAATAGCTCAATGTATATTGTATATATGTTATAGACTCTCTACTAATACTTGCAAATTTGTACTTCCTCGTGTATCTTAATATCTTCAATTTTCAACTTGTTATATTTTAGAATATATAAAGCTAACATTAAATTGATATATAAAATTATGAAATCTTCCTCTCTCTTTTCCTTTTTTTTTCGTTCAATGTACTTCCCCTCGTGCATTCTTCCTTTATAGTAGATGAAATGATTTGTATCGCGAAAAGCTACTTAGAAATTCCATAAATGTATAAACCATTCACATAAAAGCGAGGATGATTTTCTTTCTGGGAAGAGAGGGAGGGGGGGGGGGGGGGGGGGAGGGAGGATTAAAGCACAGAAGGATGAAGGAATGGTAAGAGGGGATAAATTTGCGACCCGGTGAGAGAATAATTCTTTTGTACTTTGAGGTATCATCCAAAGCTGTTTGAAACTTCGCTCTTTTTCCCCTTTCTTTGTGCTTCGTGTTTAGTCGCGTATATGGTCGATGAATCGTTTAATATTTAAGATACGTTTCTCTTGCCGAATGATACCTTCGTGTATCTCTCGCGTACCTAAATCCAAACGCAGATTGTGTACGTAGCGTTTTACGTTTACGAACACGACGTGACCCGGGTGCGGAACAGTACGAACCGAAAGACGGAAACGTGTCTAATAGCGTTTTCGGCTCGCACTTACGGCCAATTCCCACGAAATCGTGATTCATTGCAAGCGCATTTGGATTCCAATCAGGATCTAACATAAGAATTGGATATCGAACTAAAACTTAAAATTAAGCATAAACTGGAAGTCCAAAGTACTTAATTAACAATTCTTTGTATATTCTTTGCATATATTGTATATAATGAAATTGTTGTATTGTATATAATGATATTGTATAAAAGTGTACTGTTACACATTACATAATCTTCCTCATATATTTTGATAAACTTAATTCTTCGTTTGCAATCTTGGTCTTTTTTGGCGAAATTTATACTCTCAAATCTCTCTTCTTCTTCATCCTTGTTAAAATTTCAATTTTTGTTAAATAAAAGTTTTAATATTTAAGTTAAAAAACTATTTCTAAATATAATAAATAATGTAATAGAGATGTTAAAAAGTGATTCTGAATTTTTCTACATTTTTTGAAAGCTTAAAGAAGTAAAGAAACTTGACAAAAAAGATTCAGATTGCAGACAAAGGATTAATAAACAGAGAAGCGGTAAAATTACTTAATAAATACATTAATAAAAAATAAATATAAAAACGCGTGTAATATAATATTAAAAAAAAACGTAAAAATCAATGAACTTCTACTCTCACGAACGCGAAAAATATTGCCACGAGATATTAGCTACACTATTTCGAATTAGAAGTTCCTAAGTGTACGTGTTTTGTTATGATACGTGTTCCTATATTCTGATTTAATATCTGTAATATCCGATGATTTTGTCTCTGTGAAAGAAGCTCGCACAACGCGCAGCGATTCTATTCGCAGTTTACTCGAAACTTCATTGGCGACAAAATAACGCGCAATACACGTGTATCAGACTCCACACGTATCAGGTGCACGTGCATGGCTAACCACGAAGCGACAGGCAAAAAGTTTAAAAATGGTCAACCACGCGTGAGAATCAGTCTTTCATCACGTCAGGCTCAAACGAACAGCTCTCCCGAATTAACGAGCGCGTGAAAATAGGCCGTGGTTATGGAAACGCAATATGCAACATTTTGTGTGTTTAAAGGTTTTGAAAAATTTCCGAAAATTCAAAATTCAATTGGCATATCTAAATTTTAAATTTAAGTAAATTTTCAATTTAAAAGTAGAATTTAAATAAAAATTCGAATAAATATATTAAATATATATTTCTCAGATTCATGATACTAAAAACTCATAAATCTAACTGTTTCTCTTATAAGGTTCAAAAATCTGAGGAAAAATCTTATAAAATTGAAGAAACATTAAAAATTGTAATATAAAGGATATAGAAATGCTTGAGAGTAAGACAGTAACAAGATAGTTAACAAAGATTAGTCCAAGAATTCTAAGATCGAAAGATACAATCAAGAATCTTAGGAAACTTAGGCACCTCTCAATGTAAATCGTCGATCTGAAAGAATTTAAAGGAACTAGATATTAGATTTGAGATATCACGAGCATTAACCTTCTTTCTCGTTAATCGCGACGCAAAACTGCTCGCGCGGACACAAGTGACCGCCGCGAGAGAACGGTAATCCTATCGTTAATAGAATTGGTCGATCAGCGGGATTCCATTAGCAATATATAAAGGATCGGTGTTCCATTCCATCGCGATAACGTACGTTCCTCTTTCTCCTATTCTCCCTCTTCTCTCATTCACCTCTCTTGAATCGATCGAACCGAAGCACCTTCGGAGAAGCAATCGATTCGAACTCGTTTTCTTCTGCCGAATGAATCGGCCTTTCCGCCCTCTTTTGCGTTCGAGCTTTTAATGGGTCGGGCACTAGCTTACGCAATTAAATCGGGACCTCGGGTTAAGTGAATTAAATCCACTCGGTAAGGCACCTCCATGTACGGGTTGTCTCCGCGATGCTGTCGAAGTGGTCAATGAGAGATACGATAACGTAACTCAATCGAACTCACCGTTTAACTTTCCTATGCAAGTACTAAAGGAAGGGAGAGAGAGAGAGAGAAATAGATAGAGAGAAAGAGATAAAAGGTACGAGATGCAAGATGAAGTTTATTCAGTTCTGAGAATAGTTTCTCTCTTTCTCTCTCTATCATCCTGAAACTGAAACTATTTTAGTTGATTTATATAGAATGATCCCAAATTCATGATAAGTAAGCATAAAAATTCATTTGAAAAAAGTATGCATAGTAATTTAAACATAATTATATGACGTAAGAATATACGCTATTATCATATTCATTTAAAATTTCTAAAATAAAATGATGATAATAGACTATAAAATATGAAATAGAAATGTTTTCATTTCATAGAAGAATAACTATCGATATATAAATTAATTATCCGGCAATAAATCATCCTTAATAAATTTGTATTATCTTGAGCTTTCTCTATAATCTTGGGCTTTGTTTTTTTTCGAGATATTCATCGCGATAATAAGAACAAATTATTAGAATCCAATATTTTACATTTGGATCCCAATTTAATTTTCCCTTTCGAGGTAACCGAGGTCTCCGAGAATTGCGCGAGTTTCTATCCTCGGGCAGGTGGCATGAGGAGCAGCGCATAGTTCGAGTTAAGTGAATTAAATTCAGCCCCGCATACACACACACGCACATGCACACACACACACACGCACGCACGCGCGCACACACACACACACACACACACACACATGCACGCACACGCACACGCATCCACATATACATAAAATACATACAAATGTGAAGGAGAGAGAGAAAGAAAGAGAGAGAGAGAACGTGGAGCTGGCCGCTGGTCGGTTTGTCGGCAATCGATGCCGCGTGCGGTCAAAGGAAGATATGATTACAAGATAACGGTAGACCGATCTCGCAGAAAGCCTCGAGAATTCTCCGTTTCGTGTTGCGTATGTAAATAGAACCACGCGCGCGCGACTAAACGTGAACAGCGCAGATACGCTCGTGAAAAAGTGGTTCACCACGAATCAATGTGCATTTTCTTTTTAGTTGAGAGAAACAAGTGCTCTTCTTTTCTGTTATTTATTTCAACGAGCGAGAATTAGATTCAGGTTACTTGTAAATGCAAGCAGCCAATATACAAATAAATCGATATACAAATAAAGAGTACATATATCGCAATTATTTTTACATCTCTCAGTTCACATTTTTGCTTCGTTGTTCACCTTTTTCACACGAGAATCTCTGCGAGAGGAAACAGATTCTCAATTATAATTTATTTTTTCCCAGATTTTATATTTTTTCGTCGAAAGTTTTCAATTTTAAAATATTAATATTATCTTTTTTTAATAAATTTTTATTTCTAAATTATTATATATTATTAGATTACCTTTTTTACGTTCTTCATGATTAAGCTTTATTTACAAATGTCTTAATTAATCTATCTTAGTCAAAGTTAATTAAAACATGAGAAAATCTCTCCATAACTAATCACAACGTTGTACTGTTTGTTGACTTGAGATAATTACAAAAAATAGTTTTTTTTAAAGAATATTAGTAATCAACATCAATTTCGTTTTTCATATTACACATGTCACGTAAGATTACAGAGTTTTATCTAGAAATCTGATAATTAATTATAGATCAATTAGACAGAGTTTAACAAATAATAATTGCGATAAAATTTTAATAAAACGAAATGGAGGAATCAGATGTGAGAAAATAACCGAATAAAATAACGTAAGAAAAAATATTACAAAAACATATAATATCGTTAACAATGGTTGCAAATCAATTACTCGTGAATGCTCCATTCCTTCGTAGATTCGCATATCAGTCGTTTCGCGACAAATGTAACGGAACGTGTAATTTGTGCATTCAATTGTAGAGACTGAGTTAATTGCATCCGGCTGCAATGCACAAGCGTGTAAGCAACAAACGACGCAGCGGTTACATCGTATTGACCCTCTCTGTGCTTAGCCCAACGTTTAGACTCTGCCTCCATCCCCTACCCTCTCTCTACGCATTTACACGTACGCGCGTAATATCCAGACAGCCCGGTTCTGGAGAACACGTAATTAATCACATACTCCAAAACGTATTAAATGCTAAGATTACAATTCGCCGCTTATATCTTATTGTTAGTACATATCATACATAATTATAGCAAAATCAGTACTTCATTTCAGTATTTTATGTCCATACTTCAATTACGTAAATCTACATTTATTTACATATTTCAATTACCATATTTATTCT
>NW_017259490.1:3988448-3994016 GCF_001594045.1 Atta colombica | reverse complement strand
TATATATATATATGACTTTATTTTATTTATTTAAATTATTATAACTATTTATGTTTGTGAGATATTTCCATTGTTACGATTAATTAAATTTTCTACATTTACTGAATACCAAAATTAGATGTCACATTTTGCGTGCCAACGTTTTCGAAGCATACAGTAGACGGTTAGTCGTATTATAGCATTTAATTGCGACATAAACGCGCGAATATCTTGGATAGCTTAGATAATTAAATTTCAGTAAAGTAAATTTAGCTAACAAAATTGGATTAAATGTACCTTCCATAACAGTTTTATTTAAGAATAATCATATTTAAGAATAATTATTTCTAAAAGCATTTTTATACCTAATAAAACTTCGTTTTAATAGATATAATGTAACATAACAAATTAACAAAATTTTTACAAAATTCAAAATTTAATTGTCTATCCTTATTGTTAGATAAGCAAAATAACTCGATGCAACAGTTTTCACTTTGATGAATTTCTCTTTTGCAACTTAATATAGCGGAGTTTCAAACAAAAAAGGATACTCGAAGCCCTCTACTTGTAACGAAATTTTGTTTTACACGTATATAACGACGAAATCAAATGAAAGCCAACTAATTTCCGTTCACGGGCCAAACTTCCTGCAAATTAAATGTTCGCTCTTTACTTTTCCAATGTCTTCGTGAAACGTTCGATCCTCTCAAATGGCGGACGATAACGTTTAATTAAAGACGAACTTGAAGAAGTCGTAGTATTTTATGTGGGAAGTTTCAGTCAAAGAGATGTATTTATTTCTCTCTCTCTCTCTCTCTCTCTCTCTCTCTCTCTCTCTCTCTCTCTACGCTATATACAAAATGGAACAGAGAAGAGAGGACTGCAAGCACCCCTTGTTCAAATCATTCGCTCTATATACGACTTGCGCCTCGTTTCCGCTTCATCTTGCTACGGTTACTTGCAAGTTGTAAGCGATCGCGAAGCGGTCACAATGCGATTACATTGTCGATGCCGCCATTGATTCTCCTCTCCGTCGGGCTTTATTTTACGAATGGGCGAACTCAGGTTAAGTACTGGCGACTACTTCGGCATAACAGGGAAGGATACTACTCAAAAGGTGCCGTCGTCGCATGTTCATTCCGTTGTTCTACTATTCAAGGGTTTCAGTTTAATCTTACATTCTCTACACGAAACTCTTGCGACTGGAGCTTTCTAAGTTAATTTAATTTAATTCCGGACAAATAGAATTTACAGCAGATTAAATGGTCATTGAATGAAATTGTAAAGAATAAGCAGAAACGTAAATAAAGCATCTACCTATAGTTCAGTTTTGACGTCAATATAATGTATACAATGTCCGTCTAATCAGTATATATACTTGTTAATTATACTAATTATAAAATATAATTGTAAAAGTTAAGAAAATTGTAAGAGTTTGATTAAAGACTTTGATTGCAAAGTTTTATATAAAAACATTTCGCAAAATATATAATAATTCTAAAATGTATGTTTATACATGTAAAAGATTTTATTCGATATAAAATTTTTTAGGTAATTTATTTGTAAAACGCCCATTCATTATTTCTTTATGAAAAAACATTATCGATCATTTTTTTAATGAAGAATAATATATAAAATTATAAAAAAACAAGATACGTAATATACTTATGAAATGAGATAAAATTCGATAAACTCTTTACAGATATCTGTTTTAAATTTATATTAAATCCGATGTCTTGACGAGATCAATTTTGCGTAATTATCTCGATGGATTCAGAGCTGTCACATGGTATATATTATTAATGCGATTATAAGATCATTCGATCTGGCTGAGCGCAACGTGCATTACCGTCGGCATCTCAGCCGCTATCCGCCTTCTCGTCGTAATTGCGCATTAATAAAATGTAACCGATATATCCCGAGAGAAAAACAGACAGAGAGAGAGAGAGAGAGAGAGAGAGAGAGAGAGAGAGAGAGAGAGAGGCAAAGATATTCCTACCGAAATCGGCGCTTCGCTGCGCAAAGCGGTGCGTTGCCGCAGGCGTATAATGGCACGCTCGTCGGTGATCCGGTCCGGAGATTACGCCATACCGGCTACACGATAATCATCTGGATATTGCTTCTGCGTACGTATCCCGAATGGCGTACGGAGTACATATAGCCAATACGCGGGATCAGATAATTGGCATTCAGCTGACCACAAGCATCGATGCGATGGGCCGCCCGTCTCTATCACCCGCAATCTCCTTGTCTTTCTCGCAGTATGTGCATGTAAGTGTGTGTCGAGGAAAAGATATTTAAAAACCGTATCGATAATCAACTGATCCATTACGATACTTATTATTTCAATGTAATTAAATATTTTTGAAATAGAACACAGGAGATTACTAACCATCCGTCGGCAATAAGGAATTTTAATTCTTCTATCAGTAACAGGGCTCTTCGAGAAACAGAATAAATTTTTTTAATTGAATTATATAAAAATCTGAAAAAATTCTGGTATATTTGCTAAAGTTTTAATAAAGATTTTTTATCATTATACACGAATACAAACAATTTTGCTGAAATATTAAAAAATTTAGCTAGATACAGGTCTGAAAATAATTTTGTTGGATCATCAAAAAATTATGTAGAATATGTTTATGTTTACGCGTATGACGATAATATGGCAAAAAGTTTTAACATTTTAGCAACCAGTTTGAGTGTTTTGCATAATTATTTTGATAGCCTAAATAAAATTATTTTTAAATCTGTCATAGCCAAATTTTTAAATACTTCAACAAAATCGTTTTTTTTTTTTTCGTGTAAAAATCGGATTGGATTTTATTTATTTTTTATAGATTTAAATTCATCTATCAAAATTCACAATCAAAATATCGATAATACCTTTAAAGACTTCATATTGTCAGTGGAAGATTATTCAATGCTTTTAACAGATCGTGTACATATACAGAGAATTTCATGAACCTATTCACTCGGTACATTTTAGAAAATTCAATTTTTTCCCCTATATTTTAGATATTTCCAAACAAAATTCTAAAATGATATGCTGCTTAAGAAATTTTCTATCGCTATTAATAAAAACACAAGAAAATGTGGTTATTCAGCAAGAAGCAACAGGTACCGATTAAATGACATTCTTCGCGATGATGGTGAATAAAATATCGATTACCGTTTGGAAGGAGCTAAACGAAGGAGGAGGTCCGTTAAAGGGGCACGTGGATGAAGGAAACTGTTGGTCGCGCGTACAAACGTAAATCATGAACGACAAGTCACTGCACTCCGGTGGACGAGTTTGTAGTTTATGCCAAATTATTCGTGGGAATATTTTGCCTTTGATTTAAAGCCGCGAAATGCGGTGAGATTGAACCGCTGAACGCCGGAACACATTCGTTATCGTCACCAGAATGCCCAAGAGGAGACACCGTAGTAACTTCGATCATTCGCAACAAAAGTAGGTATATCACGAAGTGGTGAAATGCAAGGAAACATGCGTCAAAGATGCCAAAATTTTTATTTATTATCTTCATCTTCTTACGCCTATTTATAGTCAGGCTCTATATTTAAGGCTTCCGTAAGTTCATCTTTGGATACTCTGTATCCGATTAAATAATTTTTAAAGCATCTAAAGATAAGTTTAAGAAAGTCTTAAATATAATAAGGCCTGATTAGAAATACGGGGATTAAAACTCAATTCCCAAAACATCTTTCTCTATTATAAATTTCTTATAACTCAGAAATTATTATATACACTTCGACATTCTCATTAAGGAAAACTCAACTGTGCGAATTGTGATAACGTACATCTGCCAAGTTTCTCTGGCATTTTAGTGATGCCTTATGTACTGCGAATATGGTTCGATATTCTTCGCATGGGTGTCAGTGTCGTTATTCGTATATATCTAGGTCGTAATTTCCGAGACTGTTGACAGACAGACAGCGCATGAACGGAAACGCCAGAAACACGATGCGGTTTCGTTGCTGAAAGTCAAGTGATGAGAGAGAAGGAGAGAGATTTCACAGCTTCTGAGCATGTTGCAGATCGCGTATTCGAGTTTATACACACGTTCGCAGATCGTATGAAAATCCATGAATCAAATATTAACCACAGAAATCTAGACTTCATCCTAGATTTAATTTGTCTGGAAAGTATGATAGTTATCGTTATAATTTTATCATTATGAATTGTTAATCATGAAATTATGTCGGATCGTAGAAATTATCTGATCGAGAATTTTGTCGAAAAATTTTTCAAGCAATTTCTCCAGCAGTTTTCAAATAATTTTTACCCGCATAAACTTCGTTCCCCAACTTTTGAAAAAATTAACTTTCTATAACTCATGCGGTTATTCATCGTTAATTAGCTCTCCTAAAATTGTTTTAATTTTTTTAATAACTTTTTTTACCAGAAGTGTGCAAACGAAAATTCGAAATGTGCAAACGATATCCACGCTCATCATCAATATGCTAGTTCTTAATGCTACAATGTATTGTAGCTTTTGTTTATTAACCGATATTTAAACTATATATTTAAACCGCAGAGACAAAAGTTCAGGCAGAGAGAACAGAAGATGAACAGGAAAAGAAAAAAAAGATTGGTGAATCGTGCGACATCCATCACTTCGGTATTATCAGACAGACATTAATTGAAACCTGACCAATTTTCAATGCAGCCACAATTTAGCCGATCAATTAAATCGTAATTGTGAAACGAGACAATGGAAAAGCATAAATTGGCAATACGATATTTCTTTGAAGCACGTAATATCGATTAGCGTTGTATTCGTTACAGAAAGAAAAGATGTATGGTTACTGTGAGAGAAAAAAATTTAAGTACAAAAGTTGTAGATGTGCTCTCGGTGACGTGGAAAAATTGTAAAATGGCAAAACTGAAAGTCCATTGCCTTCTTGTTCTACTAAAAAGAAACTTCCATAAGCATTAATTATTCTTTTCGAATGGAATCTAAATCTATATAGAATGTTGTGTAAAAGCAAAGAGAGAAAGAAATATCGAGAAAAAGTTAGATATATAAACAAAAAATATAAAAGCGCTTTTTTATTTGATGCAATACGAAAAGCTTTCGTAATAAACTTACTGTTTTAATAATTTTTAAACATTAAAGTAAAAATAAAAAATTTAATAAAATAACTATATAATAACTATATAAAATCTAATAGTAAAAAATAATATACAACATTTAGAGTTTAGTTAATTTTAATTTTATTACTTAAATTTTCATTTGTCACTTATTTTAATTACAAATATTTCTTCGATTTTTGCTGAAAATAATGTTGCCTCTTTTGTGACATATAATTCGTAAATGTTATCGGCAGTACCGATTCGGCACATATAGTCGATGACTGAAATACGTCTGGCTAAGTATATACATTGCCGTGAACAACGCCTCCATTTTTGTCGTTCATCCCATTATCTTGTTTAACCCTCATTCACCTTCTGAGAAAATAACAAGAGAATTGGAATGGCAAAGAATTCCTGCAAGAGCTGTTTTTTCGTATCGCGGTTCGTTTGTTATCAGCCGTCTGCAACGACGTAGTTGAAATTTTTAGATCTTCATCTGTAGAATTTCT
>NW_017259490.1:3984954-3988348 GCF_001594045.1 Atta colombica | reverse complement strand
AGAAAATAAATCTTTAAATGCCTTAATGATTTAATATTTAAATAAACTCTTAACATTTTTTTTTAATTCTATTTTTCTCCTCTTTGCTGTTTTACTTATTTTTTGTATAAAGTAGATACTTCTCTGCTTTCTGGTTTGTTATTCACGAGTGTAGCTCGTTTCTTGTTTCGCTGCTTCAAGATGTTCAATCCAGTCGCCTGATTAACGCAAGACTCTTTATAAGCACACGGCTTCACCATGAGATAAGGTAAGTTGTCGCATCCCGTATTCGAGGTTTCGTATACTTTTGTTTCTTCCCAGTACAAATTAATCGAGATAAGACGAGGCGTAGAATACCGGGATGGGGAATTTACCGAAGATGTCGCGGCGAATTTCAAGGGAAATTGCACGATTCAGAAATTTAATAGCGGCGTGCGAAGAAAAATGTTGTTGTCTCGTAAATACATGGCACGAAAGTGAGAATAAGAGAGGAAAAATATGGACACATTTCACGTATGAACAAATGTGAATAAAATCATCAATAGAATTTGAAGAAATTCATCGATATCTAGCTAAGTAAAACATCTAGAAAAGTAAAAAAAAAAGACTTTTTTTAGGACGCAGTAAGAGAAATAGGGATAAATATTTTCGAACGATTAAAAGAATTCTCGACGGAGCTTTTCCAAGGAGGTGATGCCACGTGAGAAGTGCAGCGTTAAGACAGTGGCTTTTCCACACTGTTCTTATACATAATATAAACGGAAAATGCTCTCTTGCGTTTATGCACAGCTTCGCAGTATGGAAGCCGAACAAACGTTGTAAAAGTGCCATAAAAATTTCAAGTCGATCCGAACTTATTCGCCTCGCTTGGACTGCGACGCACGTAGTTCGACGAAAACTACTGGGCGAGATCCCCGGAAGTTTCGCCAAAGTTTACATCAGGGGATAACTTTATACAATGTGTGATGCGACGCGAAAAGTTTGCGATTTTTAATCTATGAGCACGCGTGCGGTACAGGGAGTGCGCTTCGTCGATGTCTTTTTATAGGTACGTATGTAGCGTTGTTGCCTCTGCTTTCTTCATCCTTTCGACGAAAAAGCGCCCTGGCTTTTCATCTCGCGAAAGAAACGAGTGAGTGCATCCAGTCGGAAAGCGCGCGTTACTGCACTTTGTACTATGTCCTGAATTTTCAAAACTCCGCGCTCTGTCGCGCGGGATGTCGCGATAAAATAGAGTAACTCTGCACGGCGCCAAACGAAGTGATGTGGAACAAATTGCATCGTGGAAAAATCGAAACGTTTGATTTTTCGCTGTTGATGTCAAAGTGTATCTTACCGAAAGAGTTGATGAAAATTTCATCATATTTTCTTTAATCCTGCTAGTCTGTTTACATTTACTAATACGTTTAGATTAATATAATTAAAAAGTTTTAAAAAATAAAAAAAATCCGTATGATATTGTTTAAAAAATAAAAAATATATTATAGAAAAGATTTTACAGTAACAGAGCGAAAAACATTTTAAATGAAATATTACTTTTAAATAAAATATTATTAAAAAAATAAATTATATTTTGGATCAAACAGACTAGCACAGTTAACAAAATTCTCTCCGAACAAAATTAAGTCGATAAAATAACGGTAACCGATGACATCATGGCATGAAATTAAGTCGATAAAATAACCGATGAAATTATGCAATCATGAGGGATAAAGTTAATTATCTTAATTAAAAATCACAACTTTCGGGATATTTTAATTATCATGTACACTCTTATTTCTCTTTGTCTTCGTTTCATTCCAGGAGAACATACGCAAGTTTGTGTGCGGCATCGAGTGACTCGCTCTCTTATACCAGAATTAAGTTGTCGAAGATAGAAACAGAAAGAGAGAAAATCGGTGTTATCGCGACACATGGATCATGGCATGTGCGCCCACCTGCACCCAATGATGCTGTAGCATTAGCTCCGACGCTGAGATGCATTGAAGATATATCGTATATACGAATCGAACAACGGAACGGCGGCGTTGATTCTCCAAGAGATTCTCCTGTTTGTTTTTACACTCTAAAAAATATCGGTATGAATTTAACATGTGGTGTCTCATCATAAATAATATTAACATCAACATGTGAATTTAACTCCTGATGTTTATATTAATACCATTATGATATGGATGTAAAATTCGTAAATATTAAAATTTAAAAAATAAATAAATAAAATATTAAATTCACACCATGTTGTTGATATTCAACATCACACGGTGAGAACTATATAGACATTGCATTAATCTCAAATTCATACTAATATTTCTTAAAGCATAAAAATTCGCGAAAGATTCGCGAAAACAGACTTCCGTAATTTACCAAATGCATGGTAGAAACTTCAATACTCAAACATGGAAGAAACTTCAATAATAAATAATGAGACAAGATAATAATAAAAAATATACACAAAGTGTCTTAAGACTGCGAATATAAAAACACGATTGAGTAACGAAAACCTCAACAGTTTAAACTAGATCTCTTAGTTTAAATATTTTCGGTGTAAATTTATATACACATCCAATTTTGTAAGAAAATATATGGTAAAATAAAAAAATATGCTCACACTTCCCTAACGTTTCCAATTTCGACGTTAACGTTCGCGGTTGGCAATCTAGCTCGTCACCGTGAAATTTTCGACGACGGAGAACGACGATGACTCGCAAGCCGTGCAATTTCTCGCCGGTTAAAGTACACGGTTCCTCTCGTGGTATTCTAGCCGATATATCGGCGTACACATCGATCGGTGCTTCTGGTCGATAACTTGTCGAAGAGAAAGAGAGATAGAGAGGGGAGAAGGCAGGTAGCTTGCGGATTTCGCTAAGCCGTCAAGCTAAATCAACCGGGGCACCTATGCTCGTGCTATACTATTTCACGGCTATATACATGTTACTTTGCGCAGCTCCCGCGAGGCTTCCCTTCGTTCTATCGATACGATACGATCAATAGGGCTTCGACTACCGAGCACTATAAGCGCGTCCGTTCGTGGCGGCGACGTCGACGGTGCGGCGGAGGCGAACAATTGAATGCGGTCGTGGATGCAGGAACGGCGACTCGCTCGACTCCGATCTCTCGCGAATAGTAGATTTACACAGGAGGTAAATGTATATCCGCGCCTCGCCATAATGTCGGCTCTCGTTCCCACAAGCACAGCGGAACACCCGGGTGTCCGTTCTCGTTACGATCGTACACGCCGATCGGGATCGGACGCGCGAATTCCACGCTCACCGTCGATTCCCGATGCAATATGGGTGTTGAATCGCTGATAATGTAATCGCGGGAGATGTACAGGATGCGCTTCAAGTTCATACAGCAAATCGAAGAGTAATGATAGCTCGCTTGGTTATCCATTGTTTCTCAACATTATCTCATT
>NW_017259490.1:3964235-3984854 GCF_001594045.1 Atta colombica | reverse complement strand
AATAGCATATTTGTAGCAGTAATTTTTATTTCAAGGTAAAAACAAATATGTTTCTTTCACACATGTTATAAATAAATTAACATTTTCAAAAGTTGTTTTACTTGAAAAAAGACATCGTAATTATCGTTTATACAATACTTGATTTGCGATTAGCCATGAGGTAAGTAGTTTGCAATCGGCACAAGAAAGATTGGATTTCTTCGATATCCAATATAAGAATAAAATAATGGCAAATATGAATGGGTGAATCTAAGCGCGCGTTCTGTTGCGTGGAACTTGCAATTAGAAACAATGGCGCGGAGATTAATCGAATGGCAATAATTACAGAGTGCGTCCGAGGATCTCTTTAACTTGCGTTGTGTCATAACTCAATGAATCTTATCGCGGTCGTTGTCTGTCATCTCTCCCTTGAATTGTTGTAGTGTAACGCCGTTAGTAGTAATATTGTGGAAGTCTCGTGAATGACTCGGAACCAATTAACCGGCTGTTCCGTCCACCGTCGGAATCCGTGATCGTCGACAATCAGCAATTAATCAAAGGATGGAAAGCTTCGCGACAACATGGAATTAGAGATCAAACAACGGGAAAAAGCGAAGAGAAACGCGTATCCACTTGATCCCAAAAGAATAAAAGAGTAATCATGATATTTATAGATATCGATTTTAGAATGAGAAGTACAGATTTTAGAATGAGAAGTACGTAAAAAATTTACATTGTTTCCAATTCAGAAAAGAATTCAATATCTTCCATATGCTCTACCTACTTTTTCTAATAGTAATTTAATCAAGTAAACATTGAAAGAAAATTCATAAGGAAAACCTGTTTCAAGCTTTCAGATGAATTCGAGATATCATGAACCTATAAATAAAATCGCCGTCAGATTTAATAATGGAAAAAGATATGAATATCAAATGCATAAAGAACGAATACATGTCGATTCATACGAGCGACGATGACATATTTGCATGAGCTGAAAAGCATACGCAAGATACGAACGCGGCCTTTGTAATTACGTCTGATAACATCAGAGATTATCAAGTCCTTCGCCGCATCTCACAGATGCAACCGTTTCTTGTGCAAAAAAAAACGCACCCTCTAGATATGATTCAATCGGATGTCTACACGTTGCGTAAAAAGGTATGCATTCGCAAAAATATATAATTGCGTGTACAATCCTGAATGACAACGAGCGAATGGTGCGGAGGAAAGTAATATCCTGCGTTTCGTGGAGCATCAATACCGCGAATACTGATCCGAATGGTCGATATTAATTTCAACGTAATGATTTTGTAACATCGATTTATCCGAGATTAGCCGTGACTGTGCTGTGCATCTTAACTCTTCCTAGCCACTCAGCGCGATTAATCTCCGACGATTGTGCCGGTGGATAAGATTTTTTTTGTTACAATTATCAGCGAGTTCTCTCTCTCTCTCTCTCTCTCTCTCTCTCTCTCTCTCTCTCTCGTAACAAATACTCTTATTTTTCGTAGAGATGTGGCAACCGTCCATTTCATCTCAAACAGTTTATCGATATCTTTTCCGATATATGAGAGCACGTTTCTCTTATGAAATTTCAAGTTGTAAAAACAATTTAATTTAACATCCGTTTTCTGTTGTACGTAATAAATTAAAAAATTATAATATTTCATGTAAACCATCTATTTTGTTTATCAATTTTATCCAGCAAGATTAATGCATTTGTCATTATATGTTGATATGTTAACATCCAAGACTGTAATTAGGATAGTAGTAAAAAAAGAAACAGCTACTATCTTTAACAAGTTTATTTTTTATAAATTTTAGTTTTTTTAAATTGGATATTTTATTAAACTATATACATTATTTGTTGAATGTATCACGTCGCTTGTTTCAACAAAAGTTGAAAAATTTACTATAAAAAGAAAGATGTTTTCTATAGTCTCGCATTTGACTTTTTCAATAATAATTTATCCCAGAGTCAGTTACGTCTGTCAATAATCAGCCAATAAATGAATGGTCGAACGGTCGGCCGTTTTCTTCGTGATACAGTCCCTGTGACAGGCGTAAAAATGTGCTGAAAAATGACCAGCAATTTAGTTTGGTAGAATGATAAATGCGTCGAGGGGAATACATGCCACTCGTTGCAACACAGCCGATAGCAAACGAGCCGCTTTTCGTGAGCCGAGGGCGCTCTTAAGGAAGTCAGCAATTAACGTCAGACAGTCGCGTTACGATTATCAGGTAGCCGTTCGTCGACAATCAATAGTGATTTTCTCTCTCTCTCTCTCTCTCTCTATCTATCTATCTATCTATCTATCTTTTTCTCTCTCACCGGTCCCACTGTAACGAGCGACAAATGTCTCGACGCACTTATCGCCGCGTTGATATTCATAGAACAATCACGACTGCGCGATCGAGCGGAACGCAATTATCGTCGACGGCCAGAATGAATCTCCTGGCGCGCGAAACGGTGGCGAATACCATTCACTTGTCGCCGGGCTCATATTTCCTCGTCGACGAACGACTGCCGATCGATTTAGAGCCATTTCGCGGACACCGCCGCGAGCACTGCGAAGTGGATCCGACTCGTGGGAGATTCGACTGGCCGGAATATCCGAACGTTCTGCTTGGAGAAACTAGCTGAGATTTGATTACCGAGATGCCAAATGTCAGACTCGAAAAAAAATCTGCGGAAATATATAATAACTTCGCTTGATGTACTTTCATCAAGGGAGAAAAAATCCGAGTTCCTCTATTATCTGATATCTTATAGACTGCAATCGTAGAGCGATTGGATATTGGAAAATCCAGAAGCGAGCCGTGTCTATTAATAATCGATTACTCTCGCGGTCAGCGAGCATTCGCGACGGCAGAAGTCGAGAAACGATGCGCGTTAACTCCATTCACTTTATTCAAATGCGAATCCGCGTGCATGAGTAATGGACGCGTTTATGGATGCGGCGATATACACGAGTGAGCTTGTCCCCGTTTTAAATGTTCCCTTTGCATCATGGCGGGAGATACGGGGGATCATAAGCTCGAAATGAAGGGGAGGTAAAGTCGCGCGATTAATTTCGCGATCGATTTTCGAATTCCGGTCTCGAGCGAGTGGTCCACCGTGAATGATTTGCTGACTGAAATTGCGAACACGCCGACCGTGTGTTGTCACGCTTAATACCGGAACACAAGGGGATGGAAAGCCGATGAAAATATCGCTCATGAAACATCGGCAGACGAGCCGTTTATCCACTGCAACGCGTCCAAGCGCTATGCATAAATATGCATTCGATTAAGCGGGACTAGCAGCAGCGGGACTCTCGATATTCTCATTATTTTGCCGTGCGCTTGCGAAACAATTATTTTCAACAGTGACGTCACGCGCGATGTGCACCGTGCGTGTTCGTGCAATAAAATATCGCTGTTTTACTGATAGCCATAGGCATATTCAGCACGTGTTCGACAGTTATAATATAGCGGTCTAAAGCTCCCAATTGCTATTCGTGCCAGAATAAATAAAATTTATTTATTAGTTACTCAATTACGTTGGTATTTAATATACAAGTCAATTGATAATCTCACGCCATTTATTCACTTAATCGAGGAAATAGAATTCCGGTCAGTTTTCATAATTATATTTCATTTTTATTTATCTTTGAGATGAAATATATAAGGATATATTAGCAAGTCTCAACAGTAAAATAGATACGTCGCAATTATTAAAGTTTATATTTTATTTATATCTGTGAAAGTTCGAGTTATACCAATTTCAATGGCTCATATAACACTTTGTAAGCATGTATTACGGCGCAACAGATCACTTCGATAATAGATCAGACTGGCGTGCAGAAACTCAGAATCTCTCTCTCTCTCTCTCTCTCTCTCTCTCTCTCTCTCTCTCTCTCTGTTCCTCTGATAGTCTATTATCAGAAACGTTTCGCGAGTCCTTTGTTCCAATTTCTATGTCCCTATCGTTTCGTTATGTTGCATTAATTCATGCATGGGAGCCGCGTGCATGCAAACCCGCATTTTCGACTCTCGGGTTGGGTATTGTGCGAAATGTCACACAGTTATCACATCACGCTATAAATGCACGTAAAACTGCGATATCGATCGCATCACTACTATCCACTAGCGCATATATTTTTGAGCGGCTTCATTTCGGATGATGCAAAACGATGAAAGACAGCCGAGAATTCATGCGGAATAACAATTATTAATCTCGATAAATGCTATTTCAAATTGAACTTAAATGTGCCGTAAGTAATGCCATATGATTTCATATATTGCAATTAAACTTTTAGTTTTTTCTGTACTCAAGAAATTCGCTTGGCTGTCTCAAAATTTATGATTAATACAATAAAATTTACATTTCATTGAATATAAGAACTTATCCTAGAATTTATTTAAAAGAAAAAAACTTTAATAGAAATATTTATTCTTTAAACTTTTTTAATTTAATAAAAAGAAATACTTTGCATGTCTATTTTTTAGGTGAAAAATCCAAGAAGAAATAGAAACGGGTTTTAATATAAAGTTTCAGGCTAGCGTTTTTCAAATACCACTGACTTAGATAAACTTCAGTTTAAATTAAAAATAACAGCATTGTATAGGTACAACGAATGTGCGCAGTTATCACTTGATTCATTCGATTGACGTGTTTAGGGAAAGCAGGAAACGAACACTGGTGAGTATCGATCCGGTCGTAAACTGCTCCTCTACTCGGTGATATTCTTTCTGTTATATGCCTTTCCCTTCCTCTACCGAGTTTTCTCGAAGGAAGGAAGCCCGCCGATAAGGGAAACTCAATGGAGCTGAGCCAAGTTGAGCGCGGAAAAGCGAGACGGCCGTCAGAAACAAAAGTCGTTCTCCCTGACAAGAAGAGTGAAAAAGAAAGACGGATGTTTTGCATGGAAGTAATATCCGGCCACTCCTTTCGTCCTGGCTCGTATTCATATAAGGATGTTATGTTCACGTAATGCATACAGACTCATATACTTGATGTGTATACATGCGAATGTATACATTACGCGATGCATTTCAAAGCCGCATTCGCGTCAGTGAATTCGAGGACGTCCTTTAATGTTCCATTCGCGTCAACACGACAACGACGACCACGACAGAAGTACCTTCCTCTCTTTCTTTATCTTTCTTCCTATTCTCAAAAGGATTTTATTCCCTCCATCCTCGTGCCAGTCGTCGTTTACGAGGTCCTTCTTCGGCGACCTGTAATAATTTCGCGGAAAAAGCAGACCTCCCTTTTCCCAGCGATGAAGAGAAATCGTGAGAAGATCGACAGATGTTCAGCCCCATCGTCCTTAGCTACCACCGAAGAATCAGGAATTATTGACGCAAGGTGAACTTGAGACTTCTACGGCGCAAAACGCACGGCGTGGACATCGCAATGCTTTTCTGGGATCAATACTACGAGCAATGGTAGTGTAACAAAAAATGTTGAATGATATGTATTAAATATATTAGAGCCTTCTACCATCCAATGTAATCTTCGGACAAATCACATATTTATCCAGTATTGTCCTTCAGAGTAAAAAAAAACTCATCCGCGTTTTATCTGCTTTTTGTTCTCTTATTTTCAAGCAGCCACTCAATAAAATACCACGCTCTCTACGATAGATTCACCGGGACAGGATGCATTTACGTGTCCGTGGCGCTTCCGCAGTCGCGCTGCTCTTTTTTGTCGGCGTCAGTGCGACTAAATGAAGCTTCCTGGCGGTCGAGGAGGCGCGATAATGCGTGCTGCCCTTACCGGACCCTTAATCCCTTTGCGACTCCAACACATGTCGATCAGATAATTCCGCGCGTCATCTGGATGAGGCGCAATCATCGATGCGGGTTGAATATTGAACGCGATTCTCTCCGTCAGTGAATTCCATGATTGATCAAAGGCGATGCGAGCACATAAATCAGTATGCGATAAAGTTTGCCGGGTGAAACGCTTGCATTTGCCTCAATAAATTTGCGAGAAATAAATTGATAACGAGTAGGCAAATAAATAGATAAAAAAAATGTAGTAAACAGATAAAGCAAATAAAAAAAGAACAAATAATAGGAAATGTATATGAATTGAATAGCAGCCGTCTGCGGATTTACAGTTCTATTTTGTAAATTGAACTTGGTAAAAAAAAATGTGAACAAATATTCTAATAAATTACAAACGGTAAATATTTACTGTTAAAGTTGATTCATAAATGAATATATTGCTAATTAAGATTCACGTACACTTTATGACACTATGGAAATATGGAAATTAAAGCGTTAATATCGCGAGCATAGTAAATTTATGAAACTTGCAAATCGAATGTACTGCGAAATACAATTCGTTAAAAGCAATCAATTTTTCTCGTTATTTAAGCAACGAGTATATTTTCGCGCGTTTTACCACTGATATATATTTATACATTTTTTTTCTTTCTCAATTAAAAACTACTCTTCTCATTATGCTATATTCGTTATTACATCCGAAATGTTAAACAATCGAGTAAAATTTCGACGATGATGGAAATATTTTCAAGGGACTGACTTTAAACATTAATCAATCTTCCTTTCTGAAAAACGTACAACTCCATTGCGAGAAACTTCATAATAACGTGAAAACTTTTCGAGCAACTCCATAACGCCGCACAAACTTTCGTCATGTTATATTTCCTTCGCAAGGCAAAAGCCACATATTCGATATAATCCTACTTTTATAAAAAAAAAAATATTCAAGTTTCTTGAAAAAAATTTTGATTACATTAACATAACAGTAGCATCTGTTCCGATATCCAACTCGAGATGTCTTCTTTCAAAGTGTAAAAGCATTTAAATTTTGAGATCTTTAAAATTATTCATCGTAATAATCCTTCATAATCATATTTCACATCAAGCTCTACTTGAATCGACAATGGACTGTATCCTGTACAATGGCTGTGCTCTCGAAAAAAAGGAAATACGAGACAACCTGAAGTTAATAGTACAGAGGCGAGTCGTGCAGACACGTCCACTAGTCAGTCAGTCGTCTCTCTATTGTTCGCGCGCCTCCATATTTAAGAATTATAAAATGCCTGGTGGCACATAAAGGACGATCCGTCCTGTAGTGTGCTCTTGTTGTACCCTTGCATGCGCATTGTGCAGCGTCGCGCACCGCAACAACGAATTTCACGTAGGACGTCGCTCGACGGAAGCCTCTTGTCTGATTCTTGCATAAAGCTAGTGAAAGAGACGAGAGTTAAATTGCATCTACCACGAAATGTGCATTTTCAATTTAATATTTTTCACTTTGCTGTATTGCTTATTATATTAATCAACGTATTACTAGTATTACCAAATCTATTTTTCTTCTTTATTTTATAATAAAGTATGAAAATTAATAGTAAAAATATCAGTTCAAAAATAAATCTAATAATATTTAATTTTTAAGAGAATAAATCGGATTTATAAGGAGATGAATGAGTCGCATAGAAAGTAAGCTTCCTGTAAGGAAGATTACGGAGGTTTATTACTTTTGCAAGCCGCCTACCTACGCAACTGTCTACAACTACCCGCAATTGTGTGCACGTAGTGGTGCACTTTCAGCTTGCGTCTTTGTGTAAAAGCGTATTAAGGCACGATCAATTTTGCCACAGTTGCCGTACACGCTCAAAGTTTCATATCGCAATCTCGGTTATACAACAAGCGTTGTGACTGATGTCCGACGAAGATGTTTCCGCGGAGGACACTTGATATATCTGGGTAGGATACGATCGGCCGATTCGCTGGGGAACTGTTATTTGCTGAAGTATGCGAGGCGAGAGATTTATGGCTGCATCCTATCGATTTGCGATATTTCGCGGACCATATATATATATATATATTTTTTTTTTTTTCGTTTGCTTGAAAACAGGTGCACGTCACTTGCATGGTATAAATATATACAATAAATATGATAAAATATTTAATTTCGTGTTGCAATGTCAAATTTTGAAGATTCATCAATTAGAATCGAGATTAAGTAAAATTAATCGCTTTTTACTGTGTTTCTCATTGCGAGAAATTATCAAATACAACCGCATTTATATGCTCTCTAAATTTTTTAGAATCTCACTCTAAAGAGTGAAAATTGAGCCAGCCTTGAAAAAAAATAGCTCAATTTTCAACCTTTAAAAATGAAATTTCACTTTTCACAGAGTGAGACTCACTTTAAACATTTTAGAAAGCTATAAATAATAAGCTAAACAGATTGTAAACAAGTTATAAACTAAAATACAAATAATTTCTTTTTAACTCATTGCTATTGAACGTCATATTGTTATTTATTGTCATTGTTAAAATTCGATTTTTTAATATTTTAAATTTAATTCATGTATCGATGCCATTATCATTAAAATATTTTTTCATCAATGTCTTGCTAAAGAAAACATTTTGCACATGTCGTAATTTAGGGCTCGCAACAAGCTGAAATAAATCGCTGACCTGAGACTCGTTGTAGAATAAACTACGCTACTACCTCTACTGGGTAGTTTTTTCACGTCACCCCATATGTAGACGTTCCCGTCGATCTTGTCGGAACGAGGTTGCGTGCACGTCGTCGAGGAGTTTTGTTGGAAAATGTACTTCATGAAAAGTGTATGGAACGCGCCAGACTTCCGTGCCAAGGGTCGTCGGCACCCACCTCCTCTCACTTCTCGTACACTTTTCTTGCCTTGTGAATACGAGATCCCTCCCGGAGGATACCCGATCGCGGAAAGAAAGTATAAAAATCGTATAAATCCTATGTACGACGTAACCAAAGGTGAGGGTAATGCGGCGAAGGCAAACCGTTTCTGCAAAGGCTTTCGAGAACGCCTTGCCAAGGAGTGCACGATCGTCTTTGATCAAATGTCTACTCATAATTCCTCAACGAATCGGACAGGCGGTTCGTTCGTGGTATCGATATTTCGGAGTCATTAATGTATATCTCATAAATATTAAGAGGAAACTGCTTGGACAATTGATGCGTTTAATGTACATAATAAGAGATCCTAAATATCGTAGAAATAAATAAATAAGTAAATAGATACCTAAATAAATTGTTTAGAAAATAGTTCTTTGTGTAGATCGCGATGATTTTAAGCATTTCCTCACTCCAATCTTTCATAATTTAATATTTAATGAATTCATACGTTATCGATATCTTGTGAATATATATTATATTTGTATATATTGCGCAGTATATATCCGCTTTTATTCGCGTCGCGCGACTTTGCATTTTCAAGACGGCGACTGTTGGTTAGTCACCTAAAGTAAGAATGATATACTATAGCATCACGCCGAGCGTAATGCATTTTAAGTGAAAAATATTGCTTCAGAATGTATCGCGCGTTGCGTTACGAAAACAGATGACTTCTTTTGCGTCACGTCGTTTTATTCCGGTGCCCGTGTCTGTTATGCGCGAGGAGTAGCTCGACGTGTTTTACACTAACAATAAGTCCGAAGTGTCAGCTTTAATTTCGAGTTATTCTTTAGCGCGTATATACAAACGATCTATTCTTGGACGCTAAAAAAATTCTTGTTTGACACAGAATCGCTGATTATGAAAAAAAGAAAGTATAAGTTTATTTTATGGAATGAGTCTGATACACCTTGTGAAGCTAAAATTATACAGTTAAATCTGCTTTTATATTTAATTTCACAGTTATTTAATTTCACACTTGTTCAATGGAATTTTAATTTAAATTTCAACAGAGACATTTTATTTTAAAAAAGTTTTGTATATAAAAGATATCGATTGCAAGTTTCAACGATACTCCTGTACGAACGAGAATTTGACGTCATCCCCGTGTATAGCGAATCTGTTTACCGGAATCGTGGTAAATCATGATACGTGCAGGATGTCGGAAAGCTCGTTCACCAGCGAGATTTCACTTGGTAGAAAAGAGCTTTTGTTGCTCGAGGGGACCAGCGTCGCGTCCTTGGCGCGATTGGAGAAACGCTGAACAGACGAAGAGAGAGAGAGAGAGAGAGAGAGAGAGAGAAATGCAGGAAGTGAAGAGGCAGGCTGAGGGCCCGACAAAAAGGTAGCGGTTCGTGTCCGAGGCTAATGCATCCGTGGAGCCCGAAGGGGTCACGAAACTAGGTGGTCTGGAAGCAGGAAGAGGAAACCGAAGAAGAAGAAGAAGAAGAACGGAGAAAAGAAAGGTCCATTGACCTGGTGGCACACTTCTACTTCCATTTCCATTTCCAGGCGGCATCGTGAAGCATATCGTGAGCCAGTGAGGATGCATTTGTGTGAGTTCGCTCGCGTGTACGGAGCGCGCAAATGTACGGAGTGTGCATGCAGGGTTGGATAATTCATTGGGAACAATGAGCGCGGCAGCGCGGAACCTGCCAAACTGCAGATTGGGGCTCGCCAGGGATCTGCGTCTCTCATTTTATTTCTTATCCGACTTATCTCGATTACAGGAGATAAATTCACGGTGTGAGATATATCGAGGTTTCTCCCTTTACAGGAAACTAAATCACCGAATGTAAAAAAATCGATGGGACTGTTAGCTTGTATCCTTTCTCTTTAATTCCATTCTCTAGAATACTCTTTTTTTTTTAAATTACTTTCTCGGTTAATTCTTTCACGGCACCACGTGATATTCTATAACATTTTACATTAGCAATAATGGAGATATCGCTGTTAGAAACTTTTTACACTTTATTATTTCTTCTTTTCACAAGATTGTTACATTTTCTTTTGAATCATTTTTAAAATAAAATTACAAAAAAATCTTCCTAAATATTGTATAAAATATCGTATAAAAAAGTCATTAATGTAAAACCTATGCTGCTTTACGTATGTAACGATTCGATACAAACATATGATTGAAGTATAGGATAGAAGTCGCACGATCGTCTGTAAATATATCATTTGCATAGTAGATGCACGATGCGGTGACAGGACTTTCTCTCCCACGCTCTAACGTTTGATTTCACTCACGGCTATAATCGTTGTACGCGACTACTGTATGCATGAGACGCGCAAAAGCTCAAAGGCCTTTAATCGGGATCTGTGCGTACTTGCATATACATACGTGCATACACCCAGAACTGGGTACACACGGCAGCGGCGATCGAGAGTATACAGCCACGGTATTTTATTTGCTCGGCAGTGTGTATCGACGACGGAACCGACAGCATACAGCGGATACCCTCGGCGTGCGAATGAAATTGTGTAGCACTGCGCGGACAGCGGCACACGCTGAAATAAGTCCGCGAGGCGGAAGTGTTTGGCCATCACCGAAATTGGTTTTGCTGTTTCGCGTGCCAACTCGTAGCTAGTTCGTATTAACCCTCGATTCTCGTGATGATCAATATCGGTACATGCTGTGCATCTTCACAAATATTGCCTAGGGTCATTATTGCAAATTTGTCCGACCAAGAATGTCCAACTTATTCGCAGAAAGCAGCTATAAAATCTAGATTTCTCTTTTATTTCTCTTCTTTCTCGGAATGTCATGTGTGTCTACAATGCTAGAAATCGGACCGAGACCTTGGATGAAAAAAAAATTGATCAATTGTATTGATCATGTGATCGAATTGTTTAAATGTGATTTGTTAAGTTTGTCTCTGTCCCAGATTTCGGATTAATTTATAATATTGTGGATACAAAGCTTAAGAAACATGAGATCTTTAAGAAATACTTTAAAAGAATGTTGGACATAATTTTCTATATTCATGCATGATGAATTATGTTCTTTATTCAGTGAGACATGAAATATCTATCTATCATAATCTTCACCATAATCATAAAATATATTAGAAGCGCATAGAGCTGAATTTCCTTAAGTCATTGCAGAAGAAAAATAAATTATTTTCGAATTAATTTATAAATAAACCAAAGAAAATATTTATCTTCAATACAAAAGATTTTTAGAAATAGCTGCGAAAAAGAGATCACAAATATTAGATTTACATTTTGTGAAATAAGAAATTTAATAATAAAAAAGTTTAAAAGAGCTTCTGGTTTCAACTTCTTTCTTTTGTTGTTCTCTTTGTAACAATAGATTCAAATAGAATTCTGGCAGCACGATATTACAGCCAGTTGTACGTGCGGCAAACAATAAATGTCTGTTTGATTTGGACGTGATAGTAAATTTATCCAGCAATTAAGACTGCAGTAACAGACTGAATACAATGGGTTCCTGTCGGAATCGTCTTGCATGAACCGGTCACTATGCATTCTTAACTGCCGAACGAATTTACCGCCGAATGAATGTACAGCGGGAACAAAACGTGATTTACACATATATAGATTCGAACGAAATCATTCTCTATTACCAGTACTATCGATATTCTGTTTGTATAATTAAAAATAACACTCCAATAAATTTAGAGATTTTATTAGCTTAATAATAAACCCATAAAATAGAGCATGTTAGTTTCACTTCTTATTTACAATGTCTGATTTTATTGTTATATAAAATTATGTGTATAATTGGAGGGGAACAAAAATTCAATATCCAATTATATTTAAACATCCCCGAACATCTTTCCAGATTTTCTCAGCGAAAAGATCTCGGAACGACAAGGGCGCTCATTCGCTTTCTTTAAACGGGATAAATCGTTCGACGGGAAAGAAACGCCGGAAGAAAAACGAACAAGTGGAAGAATTAGTCGATGAACGAATGAAAGACGAAGCGAAAAATAATCGCGCAACCTGCCTTCGCGGAAGGAAGGAAGAAAAAAAGGAAACAGGTCTGGGCATTAAAATCTTTGAACGCCGCGCGAGAAAGATCCTCTCTCGCGCCTGAGAGCGCAAAGTGAGATTTTCGCGGATTGCGCGCGCGGAATGTTCTCGTCCCTCTCGAATTTTCCCTGAGTTGTGGCTTTTGAACCTCGTCTTGCGGAAAATGCTGTTGCGATAAATCCCGTCGTCTCTAAGCCCATTAAATTCGCTAGTCGACGTGGTGAAAATTACAGAGAACGGTGCGATCAGTTGCCCAAGAAGTGGAGTCTTCCTTTCGAAGTAAAAAATTATGAGAAAAACAAAGTAATACAAATTTTTCGTGACTATTATTTTATACAGTCTTTTCGAATTTTGTTTAATTAAAACAGACATTTTTTTTTAGTATCTTATTTTTTTTATTTATATAATATTATACATTTTATATATCTCGACTGCCATATCGATGCGATATTGTGCAGGTGAGCTGTAAAGATTTTTTTAACTCTCTTTTTCTCGTTCGGATTACATTTCTGGGATCTCAAGAGGATCATTTGAAGAAACTAGCGGATAAAAAATAACGTTAAAATTATTCAACCCCTCATTTAAAAAGGCAACGATGCACAAATGCCCGAAATCATCCAATTCATTCTCATATCGATTTAATATTCTCTTGCATATATGATGATGATGGACTGACATATTCCGAGCGTGAAGTTTGCAGACTATTCCTCATATATCTACCTTCCCTCTTGAGAAAACGCGCAGTCGGCCAATAAAATACCCTTATCATTGCCGTATTAGACGGTATCAGGTGATAGATCAAATAGTAGAATTGTATGAAGGTAAATCAATATTGTGAAATCTAACATCACGTATTTGCGATTTTGCTACATTAAGCTTGAAAGTATCAAGAGGCTGACTGTGTGCAAAGCATCCATATTTCAGTAAGCAAATTCCACATCAATACTTCTTTCATAAATATAATCTGTCAAAAGATTATAAATATATTTCCCAGATATATATGTGCTGATTATTCTTTGTTGTTTTGTTTGTTTAAAATGTAAAAATTCTCATCGACAAAGAGTTAAGTAGTTCAATTCGTCGAAGTAGAACGAATATTCAGGGTCATGACGGATGTCAGTTGATGACTCAGTCTTTGGCCTTTAAGGACTGTTCCATTTAACGCTCGCACGACGCATTTATCCATCTAGCATACGTTGATGACGGAGGAAAAAGTGTTCCGGTTATACTCAGTCGTCCCACTGTCCCATATCGACGAACGCCACAATAATATTTCTCTTGATCACTTTCGCTACAAACATCAGAATGTAAATTCATAACTTTCACTAAAAAGGAGAAAATCCATAAATCCATAAATTATTACTAATTAAAAACTGTAGGATTTCGCATTTTATGTCAAAATTATATGCTCATATATACCTATAATTTTAATTAAAAATTTAAATTTAAATTTATAATTAAATTTTAATTTTAATTTTTCGCAAATATATCATTGGTTCACGTTTTTACAACTGTAAATTTTTATAAAACGTTGTAAAAAACTGAATTCGCACATCTCCCGTTTTTATTTTGTTTAATGCACATGCTGATAATGCATTTCCCTATTTCTAGCACTATGAAATTTCTTTAAAACGACACGAAGTAGAAAGTGGACCGGAAGAAATCCATCGCGACGAAGTCTAATCTTATATTAGTCATGAGTACATAGCCGGAATAAAAGCTCATAGTTCTTTCCTTAAACAAGGACGGGACGATTAAAGATGGCGTGTCTTTTCCGACGTGTAGCCGTCGGGCAGCGCTTCCGCGAGTAGGAAAAGAATGTCATATCACGGTATATTGCTGCCGACCAACAAAGAGGAGTCCTTGGGTTATAAGAAGAGAGCGCGAAGCGCCTGCATTCTCGCGGAAAGAATTCCCCTTTCTGTGCCGCGTGCTCTTCTTTTCCCGACTACGTGTCTACGTATCACCGGATCGCCTTTCCTCCATTTTCCCGGTTTTTCCCCGTCCCTCAAGAGTGTCTCTTTCAACGAGCGACCTGAAAAGACGCTCGTCCCGTATTAAAGACGCGCTTCACGATGCGTTAACTTTTTCAAGATGATTTTTTTCCTCTCCCATCACTTCAACGTTACGGAAAGACGTGTGCTCTTGCGATTAATAACTTTGCGATAAGTTAAAGTGTCACGATTTTTTGTATTCTTTGAGGCCATAATATTTTCAGATTTATTATATTATCGCAAATTCTAATAATTAGAATTAATATTAAATTTTCAAGCTTTATGAATTCATTTAAATTAGATGTTATTTTATTATTCAATTTAATAAAATTTTTATTTGTCTTATGCCAATTATCGTATGCTAAATTATATATAAATAGATATAGAAATTCATTTTCATGTATCTGGCACATAACTGGCACTCATCCAAATTACAAGGTTTGATTAAAAAAAAAATTGTAAATGCTTCACGAAAAATGTCTATTAAAAATATCATCATCGTCGTCATATAGTGAGATTGCATCGGATACCGATTGTGTAGGTGGCAATGAGGGCCCTGTCGATCCTTGGAGTCAACCATCGACAGAAGCGGCGCAGCAGGGCTTCTGGGGTTCGTTGGCCTCCCTTGGCCCACATCACCGTTCCACGGCTGTGGCCTTCCGTCTCGCAGGCGGCATTATTTACGGGCCTGTATTTTTCACTGATGGATGGTGGTCGATCATCGGGTGCCGGCCTCGGAAATTAAAACGGACCCTGTGTTCTTCGTAACGGCAGAAATCGTACCGGTAAACTAAAAACTCTCATCACCATAGTGACTCACATTTTCCAACGGGAAATTTCTCACAGAATCTGCCTGTTTTTAAAAATCGGATAGAACTTTCCAGAAGCTCTATTGAGGAATAATTTCCAGAAATGATATATTTATTTAGCTATTATTTGAACGCAATATTTCTTTAGAATCAGAAAAGAATCAGAAGAAATCAGAAGAGAAAAAAAAGATATACTTTGTGCATCAACACTTGTGATCTTTGATATATGGTATTATCCAAATGTGAATTTCACAATTCTGTAATCCAGTAATTTCAATTGCTTTACGCTCTACGTATGCATTGCTTTAACCAAACCTGCTCTTGCTTGGAATTAGACAGCTATTATTAGAGGCTTAACGGATTCTCTACCTACTATGCGATGATACGGGGCAAATTTTCCTCACCAGCACGTACAGATAATAATTATTTTCTCTCTCTCCCTCTCTCTCTCTCTCTCTCTCTCTCTCTCTCTCTCTCTCTCTCTCTCTTTCAGTCTGCGCAAGGACAAGGCGAGAATGACGTCGCATGATAGGGTCATAGTTCAATGTTCGGACGTCTTTTACAGACGAATTTGTGAACGCAAAGCCCGCTTCCGCAGCTATCTATTCTCCCGTTAGTTCTCCTTCTCCTCCTTCTCCTCCTTCTCTCTCTCTCTCTCTCTCTCTCTCTCTCTCTCTCTCTCTCTCTCTCTCTCTCTCGCGACAACAGACTTTCCTTTGAGCTTAATTCGATATCACGCAGTAGCGATCAAAGCACCGGATTTCGTGGCTGAAATGGCGGATTGTTCGTGAAGTCGGTACGTGTCGACGACTGAATTTCTCGCCGTCTCGTCACTGACCGCGAACGAAATCCCGCTTTGTTGCTCGTAACGATGGTTCGAGCGAATGCGGATGTCGGCATACCGAAGAGACACCGACAATTAAAAGTTTTACTAACGTTGAGTAAATTATTCCTTGTTAAGAACAGAATATTGAACACAAATTATTAATATATATACAGTTATTATAACACAAAAATAATATATTTACTTATTATTTAATAACAGAAAAAAAACAATTTTGAAGAATATCTTTTAATATTTATTTTGATAATCAACATTAGAAAAGCTATATAAAAAAAATTGTAAATTTTATATATAATATTTTGTAAATTTTAATGTCAGAATCGTGCTAACTTCTTTGTAGCTGTAATTCCAGAATGACTTATCTTTGTTAACATTGTTAATGGCCTGATAGAGGTAAAAAAATCTGTTTCATTGTTTATTACAATTTCAGATACGTTTTGGCAATAATTTCATTTAGCTTGAACATAGTCAATCAAATAAAATGAAATATATCAAGATAAATTCATATATAAATATTATCTGTTTCTCTGATATGGATAAAAATAAGAAAATTGCCAAACACAAATTATTAAAAAATATATATAAAGAAATATTTTTTCATTATTAATTTTAAGAAACGTAACTTCCAATTTCCATTTAAAATCCTGTTTTCAGAAATATACATAAATTTATGAACTGTCAATATCATAAAGAAAAAAAATGAAAGTTTTAGGTTTTACGGCACATGTCCCAAATTTTCACAAAATGATGAATATTCTTGGTTATATAATTTATGAGATATAACATCATATGATTTTTTCGCGCGTTCTTCTGAAGCGACATGTTTGGAAAAAAGGTGGGAACTATCTGGAAAATGTTCATCTTAAATCCTAAAGTCCCTATCCGAAATAGCAGAAGAGCAATGAAAAGAATAAGTCGGGATGATATGTAAAACTCAACAGAAGACTCAAGAGCTTCTTCAAGCCGTAACGCGAGAGCCATCCCAGTCTTAAAATCCCTGCATACCATAAAAGAGACGAGTCGAAATCTTATTCCCACAGCAATAGTTGATAAGTCTCGAAAAGTTTCGATCCGTTCGTTCGGTTTGATCTTATGATAGTCGACTTTGGACTGTGTTCAGGTTTTCTTTCTTTTCTATCCTTTACAACGAATTGATTCCGATATCTTCTACTCGTATGAACTTCTGTACTTTGTATCAAATTTTTCTCGATATGAAGCATAGAAATTTGACCAATATTTGTCAAAATTGCAATATTTGATAGAATCAATATGTGGAACATTCAATTTTTGATACATCGTTAGAAATCTATCTTTCAACAAAATTGAAAAATTACAGAAGAAAATCTTAATGTAAAACAAACTAACTAAAATTATAATATAAAAATAAATTTAAATATTTATATAGAGTAATAATTAATAGTTTATATATTTCAAAATTCATTTATTAATATTAATTAATAATTCATGTTAAAAATATATATCGTAATAATTCTCAAACTCCAATAATAACAATAATCAATTCAATAATTTAAACATTTAATTCTTTTTGTTCAAAATAGGAGCAAAAATAATAATACCACATGAAATAAGATAAATAGATTTTGCTCCGTTTTAAAGAGCATTTTATTTTTTTTAAGGAGCTTTATCACGCATTCTTTAGGGAGTGAATGGTAAAACGCCAAGCAAAATCGCTATCGCTTAGGAAGACTAATAATATCGCGCATCTCCCGGTAAATTACACCGCGGAAAAATGCAATTGTGTCGCCTACAATGTGTTGCAACACGCTCTGCTATCCGTTTCCAAGCGTGCACACGCGTTCTGGCAGCTTTAACACGGCGAGATGATACACGATCCAGCCTCGTTGGTTCGTTGTTAGTTATAGTGACGTTACGAGTACTGGGCAGCACCCCACCGAGAGAGATCAGATAAGAAGAAACGAAGAAGAAAGCCGGAAAGTATGTCGTCGCGCGAGCGCGAGAGCGAGCGTTGATTATGGGAGTCGTTGTCGCCGTCGCCGCTGTCGTCGTTGCAACCACGTGCATCCTCTATCGCAATTTGCGACGCGAGCGTGCCGCATCCACGCGAATGAAACGTTCGCCTTGAATGGGGAATGATTATTACAGATATACGACGCGGCGCGTGCACGCTCTCGGTACCGTAATATTTCTCGCGCCTGTTTCGCGTGTCGTCTTCCACGATGCTTTGTCTTCCAGCGAGCAGCAACTCCCTCTGAGCGTTCTTCTTAAGTTAGACGCTGCATTTTTATGCATATTAAAACGTACCATTTCTATCATTTATACGCATTTCTTTATATAAGATATCCCGAAAAATCTTATTTTCGCGTGATATCCATTATCATTGCAGTATTTTTAACTTCGCTGCTATTGTATTTCTGCATGGATGTCATACCCGGTTTTCTTTTTCCAATGCTTATAATTTTTTTATTAAATACATATTATTTGATACTGTTATGTTGTTTAATGTGTAGCGCGTTTGAAGAAAAATTCTTTACAATTTATTCATTTTTATAAAAGTTATAATTAATCGAATTAGGTTGGATATGCTATATTCAAATGTGTCGTTTCTAAAGTATATATCGCACCGAAGAATTAATGCCATCATATTAATTGTTATTTTATTTATAATAATCGTTGTATTATAATCTTTATAATTGTCAATATAATTATTGAATAATTATAGTATGATGTTATCATATCTTTTACGATCACTCAGTAGTATATTACAAAAATTGTGCAACTGTAACAATATTTTCTTTAAAAGCGGTATGCTAATTTTATGCTAATATATTGATAATTTTGAGCTCGAGTTTGGATCTCGGCACGGTGACGGCACGCGTAAACGACGAGGACGAAAAGTTGCTGGCGTTCGTGCGATAAGAAGGCACAGGGTGGTCCTAATGGTGTTACCCTGGCTTAAACGTCCGCTTCTACCGACGCGATAAGCGATAATAATATCTATCATTGGTAAGCCGACAAGATAAGCCATCTCACGTCGACAACATAGTTCAGTTGCGATAATAAAATACTGGGGATTTCGAGCATAAACTGACAGATAGAAAAGAACTTTATTGCATTCTGTGAAAAACTTGAACTATGTTACTCGAAAGGTTTCTGATAAATGGCTGATAACTGACCAATGCATTAAGTTGTTTTAATACAAAACGTCACCCGTCGAAGATCGAGAACAGCAAATATATGTACATCTTTTAATTGCTTATTTAATTCCTTCACTTAGGAAGGGTAGAAAAAGATTGTAAACTGTGAGGACACGTTAATCTCCAGTTACCACAATTATCTAAACTCGGCAAAACACAGTGCGCGCCACCGCAATTACATCTACAACTGGATGTGCAACCGCTTTTTGCGTGCAGCACAATCGTGTACGTTAATTCACGGGGACTTTGGTCAGGCCACGCTGCTGCCTACCTCTATCTTATTGTTAAACGTGGGGCTGCAATTATTCTGATTTTTTTCAGAACGAGAGCGGATTGCGAAAGCCTTGAGAGTGCATCGCGACATAAAACTCGTTTCTCACTAACGAGAAATGTGATAATACTTTTCTTGTCTAATTAATGACATTTACATTATAGAAATTTAGATTTATGATATTAATATAAAAATTATGTTTGTGTGATTCGCAATTCGAAATATGTAAATCATTATTATTCTGCAAACACAGTTTTACAAAGACTCTGCATTAATCAAATTTTTATTAATAATATATGAAATATACCTGTAACAATTTCTACAAACATTAAATTTAACGTATTCGTAATAATAAGATTGTAACTTTGTAGAACATTTTTTAAAAACTTGAATATCATATATATATATATATATATATATATATACATACATACATACGCATATATCTCTTTCTCTCCTCTCATGGTAACTTGACACTATCGCGGTACAGCCCATACATCCGCCTGCGAAATGCATCCGCCGGATCTCGAGACCACATGGCAGAGTATAAAGGGTGTGTATAACACGTGATTCATTGTAAATGAAGCAAAGTATCTCCTGCAAGTAATTGACTTGAGATTATCGGCACTTTATCGACGATATTTATTGGAAGTAAGGCGCGGGATATTTCTTTTCGTTTCGACGAGGCTGGGCGGGAGAGACTAATTACGATAAATTTTCCTTTGTCGAGTTATCGAAGTAGCGTGAAGGGATATAAAGATGCCGATACGGCAAGAAACAAAGTATTCATGTCGTTATTTACTCGTTTTAAAAATCTCAACATCAAATTCCGCATCTCACAAAAATAATCATTTTTGA
>NW_017259490.1:3940453-3964135 GCF_001594045.1 Atta colombica | reverse complement strand
CTTATTACAATTTATATAATAATGCATAAATTATAAGAATAAAAGCGTCATTGAAATATAATTTATCTAATTTATAATTATCTATAATATAGATTTATCCCATCTAGATATTTTTCAAATTCCTTATAATAATGTACAATAAATAAATATTATTTTTTCTATTAAATTAATTATTCGTTGATATAAATGTAAATTAATATTCTCGCATATTTTTAAATAAAAGATCTATATCAATACAAAATTTAGAAAATCCTATAATATAACAGATCTTCCCATAAGAATCGCATTACCGTTAAATGGAGACTCAGTGTTGTACGAGCTTAACCGTAAATCGACGCATCAAGATTCTCTGATCCTTTTCGATGTAACGAACGTATATGCAAAAATAGCAAATTATGTAAAAATATTACGTTCAGCTCGGCGGAGCTTCTTTCAGATCGAGTCATGATCTTCAGATCGCAACCCCACGCATGACATTTCCAGTCGACAATGACGCTCTGGGCGGCATACGTAAACATATTTTCTCACGATTTGCATCGAGAAAACATCGTACATCGGGCCCAGTGTGAATGGTCGTCTTTATGCAAAAAACATGATTAAACCAAACGATGTTGTGATAACGTCATATCTGATAAGACCATAAACATCTAAGGAGTACGGGATGTTAAGCTAAAGTGCTTGGATAAAAAATTTTGCTACCACAAACATGTATAAGAAAACAAAATTTATATAACAAACAGTATACGAAAAAAACATATAAAATGCATTATAAAATGTATTGAGAATTAAATAAAAATAAGACTTAACAAATTGAATTCAATTTCAAAAATTAAAAATTATATTTTTCGTTCAAAATTTCAATATTCGTTGCAAAAATATTTATTATTAAAAATTGAAAAGCTGCTCATAAATCTCTTAACTTAATTATCATAAATCTCTTAACTTTGTCGTTAAAAAATTCATTCTAAATTGATTAAATTAATTATTAAATTAATTAACAATGATATGATTAAAAGGAAATCCTTTCACCAAGCGATGCATAAGCATATTGTAATATATCCGGACAGTGGCTATAGTTAGCTCTTCATTGTATCGATTGAGAGCCATCATGAACGCGTTAGGTCTATATCATTCCCTCTATTATATCTTTCAATTAAAGACCGCCTAGGCCGCGGTTTTTCAGTGCGATGACTGAGATTTTTATGCGACGAAGCTTTTGTTTATGATCATCTACGTGGGCGTCCCTCACCCACATCATGATGTGCGGGTTTGGTGTCTCCTCATGCCCACGTCTGTCCGCATAAAGAAACGGCCGACGGTACAGACGCGGTTAACGGTACTCGCGAGGAGTTTCTCTACCACCACCTGGTACACTCCATCCACGTCCGCCTGCCACTACTTCTTCTTCCTTCTGACCTGATTTCCTGACCCACTACCGGAATGAGAGAGACGTGTTCCCGACCACTAATTCAATTATGGCCTTTTATATCGAATCTTCGTTAATTTTTAACAACTAGTAGTTTCGATATCGAAAGAAAGGTCTCGACACAGTTAAATATAATACTGTAGCATTATATTTAAGACATTATTATATCAATACATTGCTATGGAGAATAATAATGTCAATCTCTGTGTTGAGGGATGAATAATCGGAATATCCTATATTTCGGAAAGAAAGGATAACACTGCTTTTCATATTGCAAAGTCACGACATAATACAAATTCAGTGCAAATTCGACGTCAAATAACTAAAATCGAAAGATTAGCTGAGACATTGAAGAAATATTTAGAAGAGAGAAAGAGAAAAGATAGTAAGGTCGTTTCTATTTTTATATATTCTAAACAAAGAAAGACTAAGGCCCAATTGTATCACTTTGACTTTAAGCGAGATTTAAAACTCTATTGTCTCATTTTAAAGCAAAAAGAGATAGAGACAGAAAGAGTTTTAAGCCTCACTTAAAATCAAAGTATAACGTTGGTGCAATCGAGTCTTATATGCATTATATTTTAATCCTTGACTTAATTATTTTAGTCATCAAAACATGGGAAACATCCATAAATTTTTTATCTTCAAATATTTTTTATTTTATACTTTTATTCGATTTATTTCTAAAACGTGCGAAATTCAACGATTCGGGACCTTTGTATAATAGATTTTGTTTAGAAAAAAATGAGTTTTTGTACATATCCCCACTTCTCACGATATTAAATACTCACGAAGCAGCTTCTTTGCATTCTTATTCTTACCCTCATCTTCGAGCAAATGACAGAAATTCATTTCATCTTCTCATAAAGTCAAGAGTACATTACATACGAAAGTCGACAAAAAAGAAAGGGAAAATTTCTACGTCCGGTCAAGGAAATATCGTAGGAAATCTCATATAGTTATACGTGGTAGTTATCTATGATTCAATAGAGTATATATACGAAAAGAGTTCGAAGGAAGCAAGCGCCCGACTACTAGTGGTTTCCTTCTGCGGGCGAACGAAACGGAAGTGAGACCGTCGTCCATGACGAGCTTTTGCACCAAACCTTTGTTCCCGCTTGCGAAAACTTTTGACTCAATCTCTCATAGCGCATTCAGGAAAAGCTCCTTTTTTCTTTAGTTCGTACCTCGCCGGCGAACACCTCGTGGATTGTTTCCTTCGCGAAGCACTTCCGCGCCGGTGAGAAACTTGTAAAACGTGACAAAGTCCTCGCTCAAGGTGTTCTGCTTCACGTTTCGAAAATATCCGGGTAACGAAAAGGACTTTTACTGCACGAGTAGTGTAACATGTGATTATTTATTACGATAATAAATATCTATAATTTTATATTCAGTATGTACGTTTTTATTCAGTATGTACAAAGAATTAACTCTAATAACGAGAAAAAATTAACTGCCAAAAGTATATCTTTCTATTTGTATTTCTAATAGTTCATGTATTTTCATTTATTATAGTTCTATTATAATTTGTTTATTAATTCATTACAAATAAATTTGTCTATTATCCGCACTCTGTATTTATATCAATTCTACTGTCAACTTCTTTATTTTGTATATTAAGATTACATTACATAACGCCCTCTTTGAAGAAAATTTTACTCGATGTTTATAGTATACGTTACTATATATTTCAAGTTTTCCTTGGAGAGGACGTTTAGGAATGTAGCCTAAATATTTACAAGTGGGATTCAAGTTAAAAGTTGAAGCAATTTCATGCATGTAATGGAATCACTTTCGAGAAACAACTACGATTCGCTGTTATCGATTCGCTACTACACGCGAACCTTCAGTTTGTCAATGTAATGTAACTGTACATCAATCATAGTCAGAAAGTTTGAGTCTGTTCGATGGATTCATAGGAAGCCGAAAATACACGCTCTCGAGAACATGATAGAGGAGAAGGTCGGTTCAGTCTTCATACATAGCTCATTTTTTTTTCATTCTAGAAAAGTTAATTAGGTTAGTTATCAAATTATCACAACGAGATGAATAATTTTCAATTTACCACAAATGAAAAATGTTTCATTAAAATTATAAAATTAAATTACAGTTAAAATAAAATAATAAAATAAAGCTATCTAATAATTACTAGAACGTATTATAATATTTAACTCATGTACATCCTAACCAAGCATCTATTTTTAACATATATAGTCATATATAGCAACTTGGTGTCCAGTATGTGACGAGCAAGTAAGCATCGAGGAAAGAGACACATATAAACTTCTCACACATATCCGTAAATATCATCCCGAGATCACTGCCAAATGTTTGAACAATCAGGTATAAACATTTGTTTTTTCAGGAATATTTTTCAATTTCTCTATATCAAGTAAACATAAAATATAGCAATAAAGATGTCTGAAAATGTTGATACGATTTTATCAACACACGTCAAAAGTGAAAAATGTTAATTAAAAATATTATTAATCTTTTGTACATATTGTATATATTATTTATTTTATTTAAAATTATACTAATTATTTTATTTAATTATCTTTTATAATTTTATATTTTTCGTATTTAAATTTGCTCTTTTAATATATCATATTTGAAGTATCTGTTTTTAACGGCAAATAAGAATCTACATTATAAATTTCGGTCAATTTTGGTTCTCAAATTTCCACATTTTTCGGGATATTAACCGAGAAATTAGATATCTTGATAGATAGGACAGATAACTTGATAGATGGGAGGATCGTACGGAAATTACGGATAAAAAAAAAGGTGGAGACTGCACGTTCATGTTTGTGATGGTCTTATCGTCTCGCATTCAACCTTTAACCTTCTTCTTATCCATCCCACAAGTCGATCCTTCCTCATGAAGCCATGAGTCTCTTGGGTCAAGAACATATAAAGTTTCTAAAAGGGATAAAAGTGACTTCTCGTAATCCTCGAAATAAACTTGCAATAAGTACGATACCGAAAATTCATGTGTGTGATAAACGCAGTCTTCGTAATGTATAACAGAATTTCGAAAGAATTTTTATACTTATAATTTATTTTAATTAATCGAATTATTTATGAGAATTATTTCCATTTTTTTCTGATTTTCATATTTACAAGAGTCTTTGTATTTGCAACAGATTAATCCCAAACAAGAGAGAATTTATCTTGATAAAAAATATTGTCACAATTGTAATCATTTGATTTACATCGCTTGATCATGAAGTCAGATCCATAATTTCTTTTATCACAAGACAAAATCAACTTAAAGAAATAATAATATTATAATTATTTCATTACAACTACTCTTTTCACAAATTCCGCGCGTTTTCGTGCACAAATAAAATCACGTAACGTACACGAAACGGTCGACAACGATTGCATTTCCCTTATTTCCTCTTAACTTTTTTTAGAAAAACGAGGATTTAAGGATATCGTTGAATCGGATTTCGTCTCCGGTCACGCCAGTCGATAGGAGCGGCAAGAAGAACGAGTCGAAGAAAGTTTACGCTACTCGTGGTAGATACCGATGCGATTAAACCTTACGTGCCGCACGGCAGCAGAGAGAGTTTTCGCGATATATCCTAATTCAGATACGATAAACGCTAAAGTTTCAAGTTTGGCGCGAGTCGCCGTGGCTATTTCCGCCTTGGATTTATGCGGTCGTTCACCATATCTGAAGTAGATCAATACAAAAAGAGTCATTGATTAACAAAGAAGCATTCGGATAATTACGGAGCAAATCATACGATATTAAGCAGAAATTAATACAATATTTAATTCTCAAATATTATTACGAACATATATATATATCACTTTTCATTCTTGTTATTATTAATTTAATATTTAGAAAAAACCTACTTTAGGAAATGCTTACACTATATAAATAATTTATAAGATCTGAAGTTTCTTATAATATTAATAGAGATTATAAATTGTTATTAAAATTTTCACATAGGTCCGGTCGCACTGACGTCGGTCGGATCAGACACGATTAATCGAATCCTCTCTTTTTCTTTATATAATATGTACAGACATCCAGTATTTAGAAAAAATATTGGTTGAAATATGATTAAAGCTGAGCGATGTCGGTGAAACCGGTCCTTAGAAGAATGTTTTGTCTGTGGTCTATCCAACGCGACGATAGTTTGTGGTTCCGATTGTGGTCGATGTGAAAGCGTTAAACGGATGCCAAAGTAATCTGATCAATAATACAGGATTACAACGGCATCTATTAAAGGCTTAACACTCGTTTTCGTTATTCACAGTGGACACGTGGAAATTGCACGGCGAAAGAAAAGTCTGTCCTCAATGCCAGAAGGAAGCTGTGCCGCTTCATACGCGCAGCAACAAACTGACGACTTCACATATCGGAGCTCTTTGCCTTTTCGGGTATGTGCAGAACAATTAATTTAATTAAAATTAATACAGAAAAAGAACTTTGAAAAAAATTAAAATCATTATTGAAAGATATTCAAACAATTTTATAATTTATGATGAAAAGTTATATGAAAAATATTTTATTTAATTTGTTAAATAATCAATTCGTTTAATGAATCGTACGCTTAATTCTAGAGCTGATAAATACGTAACGTAATATTACTGACAGATAGAAAGTCGTCCTGCTGCTTTATCTCTAATGATTTATCACATTTCTTTTGAATACGACTACATAGACTCCTACAGAACTCTTGTGTTTATTTGATAAAACTTTTTGCCCCTTATATATATAATACCGTTTCTTCTGCAGCAACCTTCGTTACTTTTAACGAGAGATAGCTTTTTGCTGACCTTTTCACGATGGTCGGTCAGACGAAATTTAAAACTCCGCAGCTCCCGATGTCCAACTGATTTCCTATGTCATTTTGAGAATTTCTATTCTAGAGATCTGAAAAATTAAAATTGAAAATCTAAATTCAATAAAAATTTGAACGTAAGCTTCTTAGTGCTTCAAGATAAATATTTTCTATCTTTTAAAAATATCCTTCTATTTTCGACTATGTTACTATGTCCTTTTAAGTACACTGCAATTTCTATATGAACGGCATTATGTGCTCGTAATTCGCGCATAATCGTGCTATCAGATTCTCACCGCATGATGATTCGCAACAGATGTTGGCCGTTTTGCTTTATTCCGTTAATGATGAAACGTGCAAAGAGGGTTCGCATGATCTGTCCATTATGCGGGCACGTTTACCGCAACTTCGAGTACAAAAACGCGAAGCTGACGCCCAGCAAGCCCACTGACGTTGAGAATTCGAAAGCGGCAGGACTTGCATCGCGACCCATACCCGCGAACTTTCGTGTGCGAGCCACGAGAGAAGAATCGTTGGAAAATTAATAAAGAGCATTTGTGAACATTGACATATCGACGATAACAAACGTCATTATGCTTTTTCCGAATAAAATGTTTTCAACGTTACGCTTATTTCGATATCGATCGTTAACGACAATTATGTTCATCGCGAAAGAGAGAGAGAGAGAGAGAGAGAGAGAGAGAAACAGCTTAATTAACGCACCACGTTTTATTATTTTACATTTTAATAAAGTACTTTATCAATATATTGTTTTGTTTTACATAATCTACATAAATAATTAAGACCCGCTTGATATTTTAAATAAATGGATTATCATCCAGCTAAAATTTATACGTTTCTGCTAATGAATGTATTTCGAAAACGAGAAATTAATTTACAAGACTAAACTTTTCAATGTAGCAAATTTATTTACAAGAAAACAAAGATACGTAGACAGACTAAAGGTTTGTTTTTATAACGCTAATGTATATAATATTTCCCGGAAACATAAATAAATAATTGAATACTATTTCGTAAATTTACAATTATACGTAACATCAAAATATTATTATTTCCGTGAGAAATTATCCATTAGCGGACATTGAATTATCAAATTGAAATAGTGATAAGATATATATTGAATCGTCGAAAAAGATAAAGAACAGGACATTGAAAAAGATAACACAAGATACATGAGTATCATGAAATTATTCGAAATGAATTTCGATCTAAAATTGTTCAATTATTTCCTAGATTTTTATTATGTTTTTTAGAGAAAATGAAATAATTCCGATTAGAATCCATTCCGAATAATGCTGAATTGATAATTTATTTTATAATTTCGGCGAAGAAAAAAGCCACAGTTGGCACGCGACCCATACAATACATTGTTGTTTCAATATGCAGTTACGCGCGAGATCATCAGCTTCCGGGCGATTTCCATAATGACTTATTATGCCCGTAATTAAACCGCGGATTTTGTTGTAATCAGCGGCCATAGCGGCAGTCCGAATCGGTTTACCACAAACAACGGGATTGAGCGCCGCGCGTTTAAAATAGTAATTAGAAATGCGTTCGTAAATTCTGTTCATTAATGTGTTACGTCCCAAGTGTGTTTTCGCTGCAAAATGCGCGCGTGCACCGGTTTATGTTTATCGCGCGCGCAATAAATTTATGCTTCTAGAAAGCAGCACGCTTTTGTAAATCACAAAGGACGGAATGTAAGCGGAGCGAGCCGTCACAAAGTGGCATGTTGTTCCCGTGGATTCCGACACTGAAAGCAACCGATGGTAAAGCTCGCGCGCCGAAACGACCGAACAATGTCTTCTCCACGAAAGGTCTGCACAAAGACAATAGCCTTTATTAATTTTAAGTAAATTAAAAAATACGGAGTATACGAACATAATTAAGATAAAAAGCGGGGAGTTACATATTTTTCTTCTTTTTTGCTTCTGTCAATCTTAAATTAATTAAAAGTTTTGCGATTATTATTACAATACCGAAAAAAAATTATTATGTAATATAAGTAATATAATATGTATTTGAATAAATGCCGTAAAAAATATATATTTATATTTGCGTTAAAACTAGTCCCATTATCCACTAAAATCCTCGTTAAAATTTTGTTAAATTTTTAAAATACTCGAGTGTTAAATTTTTACATATATGTTATTTAAATATTTAAATTTAAATTGATATTCAACATTTTTTAGTATCAAACTAACATAATTTGTGAGCAAAAAACATAAAAATAACGCATTTGAAAACATAAATTCTAAGATAAATAAATGTTAATTTAATACATTATAACTGTTAGTTCTATCGGAAAATATGCTTCCACAGTTTGCTTGCACATTATTGTGTCAGTATTACATTTTTGTTAATTTTTATATAATATTTGTGTCATTTTCTAACATATTCATCTTGTGTAAAATTAACACAAAAATTAGAGTTTGGGACAGTAATATGTATTTTTAATACAAATTTTACACAAACAGTATACAGCCAAAGCTATGTAAAGGTTATAATATAAAAAGTTTAAACAGTAAAACTTAAGCAATAAGCAATAGCAAATTATTTTGAATTTCCTGCAGCATATTTACACTATTGCTGTTTACGTTTTACTGCATATTTTTTTGGTATATGTCATAGCTCTTAATCTAATATTTATATATTTTTACAGTTGAAACATGGGAATGTCACGATGAATCAATTCGTTGTCCTGCATGTGGAGTGAAAAAGATGCCGATAATACTAAAACAACAAAAATTTATGAGTTCTCGTCTGGTTGCATTTTGCTTAATGGGGTTAGTCATTAAAAATTCTTATAATTGACTATTTAATAAAAATGACGAAAAAATGCGCTGCAATTGTTAATATGTATATGATAAAAAAGAATGGCTGGTTATATAACTTTGATATCAATGCGTGCATGCGTGAAATAATATTTATATTTATTTATTCAACGCCATAAAAGCGTCATGACAAATCGATAATTTAATATTAAATAAATAGAAGCAATGGAGAGAAAAAAAAGAGAGATTTCGTTCGCATATTTCGTGTAAATTCGCACCGATAAAGCAATATCAGTAAAACAAGTTTTCAATAATCACTTATTAGCGGCGGTAAAAACGACGCTAATTAGCGAGGCGCACCTGCGGATTCTCTGTAGTAGTCTCTCCTCTATAATATACGGGTTTTTCAAAAGACCAACGCGCGGCCATAGTGCAAAACGGTTAAAGCGCGAATCGTCGCGAATCATAATCATTAAATCCTTTTCGTTAAATTTAATCCTGGTCGCGGGTCCGTTTTCAACGAATTGAATTTATAATTTCGCGGCGGAAATCGCGAAATTACTCGCTCTCATAAATCACGAAGAGTGACTGCCGATAAGCATGTAATACCGTATTTTAAAATGAAATATATTCACTTCATTAAATCTGATTAGCGAAGTGCAACATGATATAAGCTTCATCAGAAAATAATCTCCTTTGCGATGCATTTGCATTGATTTTTCCCCATGCATTTAAATATAATCTTTTATCTATTATCTATTATCTTATAATTATATCTATTATCTCTGAACTTTTATTAATTATATAAGTCTGTTAATTGATGAAAGAAATATGATGAAAGAAACAAGACGCTTGTGATATTGTTTGCTGATTATTTTAAAGTATATACAGTTGTTGATATATTTATTACAGCTTACCACTTCATCTTAATCTATTTTTTAGAACGAGAATCTAGAAAAGTATACAATACAAAGCAATATTAAAATCGTAATAAGAATAAATTGCAATATGCTAAGTTTCACATTTTCCAACAAAAGAGAAAGAAATATACGCTTATTTCCAACCTTAATTTCATAAAGTTTACAATTCTACACAATTTTGTTTGCAAAATCAAGTATCTCATTATTTTTTATTAACGGAAAACTAGGACGAGCATAGCATTGATACTCTTCTTCTTGCAGATGTTGGCCCTTCTGCTTCATACCGTTACTGATGAGACGGGACAAAAGTGTGCGCACGCTATGCCCGTGTTGCGGTCACGATTATGGGATTTGCACGCGAGCAGAGAGCAAGCTGGTTGCCTGTTCGCCCAAATACACATCTAGTCGAGGGAAATTGAACAATTTTGCAAATTCACGACTGTGTCATCTTCAGACTGAGTGTGACTCGAGAATACAATCGAGATATCGCCAGGTGAGCAGCATCACATCGTTACGCTAATCGCATCAACAGATTAATTCCAATATGTGTCCTATTTACCAATTAACCTTAAGATACCGACTATAATTTCGAAATACTAGTATTGATGATACATTTTCATTAAAAAACATGGAAATAATTTATCAGATAAATTTTTTAACAGCATCGCTTTTACAGTGAATTAATTGTAATATTATAATATCTGAACATTTGAAATAACATTTCTGCTAACTATAATAATTTTGTTATATATGAAAAATTGCATCTACTATTCTTATAAATTGAGATATAATTACTTTCGTATTTATCTTTAAAATTTCATTAATCTTTAACTCAAAAAACATCCTTCTCTAAAATTAATGCTTTAAGAGAAATTGATGCGTCATATATGCTCTACATGCTTCATTCATTAGTCTCATGTACGTTAGTTACGCGTCATTACATTCTCGTAGAGGGGAATAAAAAAATCGATACTTATCCGTCTATCGGTTGAAAGGCGATACACAGATAGCGTGCTAACATCAACGACGTTTCTCGTATGACAAAGAAAACACTTTCCATGGATGACGAGGCCGCGAGAGCTCTCAGGGTCTTGAAGGAACGTCCTCGGCAAAGAGAAGAAGTAAAAGAAAGCGGATCTCGTCACTGCCGGTCGCAATCGAAGTTATCGCACGGATACGCCTTTTGTGCAAACCAGGTCACGGTGAGTCGTCATTATCGCGATATTCTATATATTCTATATAAGGCCCACCGTCGTTGTCGGAAAATATTTTCAGGGCTTTTCGGACGAGATCGATTTTCACGCGGCGGAAATTTGATACGACACCCCCATGACAATAGATATCTTAAAGTTATAGCTTTTGTTGAAATTGTGTTATAAATAGTACGCCTCAATTTATTTAAAAATGACCAATAAATGCGTGCATACATCATATATTTTATAAATAATAAATATTTTTCAGTTAGAAATTTTTCACGAAAAATTCGCTGAAAAAGAATCGATCCGAAATTCACCAGAAAAATAATTATATCTATAATTTTTCGTTTATTTATCGCGAAAAGTGCATGCGTCATTGAGATCCAATTATTTTTATTTAATTATTACAAAATATTAACAATAATTATTATGCATAATAATTATACATTTATTAGTATAAAAATAATAAAATGCAATTTGTGATCAATTTTTATTTTGCTTAGCGTTATTTTGACTTTTGCGAAAGATATGTAAAGTATTGTTAATATCTTTTACCTACTATTATTTATCGTACTAATTCTCAAATTCTTAAAACGAATGATCGAATCGCATCTTGCAAATGTTCATAATTTTTACCGTGTGTAGAATCGCGATTCGTCGTATGACGAGTGTAGCAGTGACGATTGCGTGGACAAAAGATGGGATCGTTGGCATGACTTGAACAAGTCGAAAACTCCAAAAACTTGGGAACAAAGTAAATCCGAAGAAATCACGAGGATGGCGACGGACGATTTTTATGCAAGACAGATTTGCTATCGGGAATGCGGCTAAAATGAATAAGGAGATGGTCGAATGAACGAAGAACGGTGGACGAACGAATGTATTTGCACATCGCTCGCGAAACGCGAACTGTTACTTCATTATTCCGTGTAAATTCAATTTTGCGGAATTCCGTGGTAGAGAAGGTGAGTTCCTCAACGTAGAACTTAAATGGAAACTTGCGGCACAAACAGTTTCACGCTGCGAGAGACACGATTTGCGTTCCCGGCTGACTGACAATTTCGTGGAGAACTTTGCGAAACAAGGCAAGACGAGACGCGACACGTCATATTATTACTTTATTAATCACCGTTAATAGATTTTTGAGTACGCGTTCCTTTAAAACTTGCTTTTCATGAGAACAAAGATGGAATCCTTTTTTTATTAAAACAAATTTACATAGCCATTCATTTATTTTTAGATACTTTCATGAAATTTGTAATATTGAATATTAAAATAAAATGCTTCTAAAAACGGTTGAAGCCTTCTGAATGAAATAACGTTTCAGTGATTATTTTTGTGTTAAAAATCTAAAATTCTTTTATCTCAATTTTTCATGCTTTTTTTCAAAGCTTCTATAGTTTCATTTTCAATCGTATATAAATCAAGAGGATTTCTACATGATAGCATGTAATAAATATTTTTCAATTATTTCATCTCGCTCTATTGTAATTATTTGAAATTTGAAAATAATTATTAACACGATTTTTTTGCGATATTTGTTACAAAGAGATACAAAAACATTCCTGCAAATTACATTGAAGCGAGGTGAGTTTCGGATAAACAATCCGTATTCTCTAACGGGAGATTTAATAAACGTACCTCAATTTATCGACGCGTTTAAGACATAAAATAAACGGATCGCCGGGACGTATGAATGGTTCTTTATTTTCTTTCTATCTTTTCTTTCTTGTTCATCGAATGATATTAATTTCATTTCCTTATTATCTTATTATCTAGCTGGCCGACTTGTCTGCCATGTACATCTGGATAATAATTTTCTGGAATTCTTTGCCGGCTTTAGCTCATAAAACGGGAAAAACTTGCGCGTGGAATGAATAACACCACGAATCCCGCGAACCACGAATCCCGCTAAATGCATCTATATCGACGGAAATCGCGGTTCAAAAGTGCAATCGCGCGTGTTGCACCACAATTACTATCGGCCGCTTTATTAATCACAAATAGATAAAGTATCAAAGGCTCTTTAAAATTTAAATTCGGCTATTCATTTACAAATTATGGATCAAAGTGTAATATATAATTCATTTTATCAAGCGCATTTAATAATTAAATTAATATCTCTATTATATCAATATGAAAGAGCTATTTTATGTTATATATTACATTTGTATCTTTTTCTATAAATAATTTTACTTGCGATTTTTAATTTTTTTTTATATAAAAAATGAGGCAATAGTATTGACAAAATATTTAAAAATCTTTACAAACGTTATCGCATGCAATTTAAGGTAGTAGAAATTGTCAACGTAACGATTTTATTTATACGTTCTTATTCATTAAAACTTTCTCAATTTGTGCATACAGATTTTAAACAAAGTTAAACTTAATCATACGACGCGTCTTTATTTAATCAAAAAGTTGTAAATTTTCTCTAATAAATTTATCTATTCACTGCACACATTATATCGCGCTATAACGTTCGCCCTTGGAAAAGGTACGCTCGATTGCGTAATGTGTTTCGAATTATTCGGAAAGAGAGAAGCAAAAAGTGCGCCACAGGAGGATGCGAGTAACGTATGCAAATCGCATCCTCGTGAAAAAAAACCGCAAAAAAAGCACCAACGAGCCATACAGCCGCCGATTCCGGTGTTTCTAAATGAGCGCTCGGATTCGCGCTTATCTAAATAATTAGTATGCACCATCACAACTGCATACGTTATGCTCCGTAATAGACGTAGCATATCGTACCGCATAACTAAACAAATGCGATTACGCGTTCGTCCAATTGGAAGTATATGCATGAGTAATGTATAAGTTATTATCATACATCTTATTTACAAAAAAATCGATATATAAGTGTGCTTAATGATTAATTCCACTAAAATTAATATTGAAGATTAACCACAATTATTTACAATTGAACGCGAGTTACTTTTATTGAAAAAATTAACTATACTATCCTATCTGAAACAATTAATTAAATGGAAGTAAACTAAATTTCATCGATACCTTTAATAGTCCAGGGTTTATCTATTGCTCGAGTGAGTTAACGGCGCTGTAATTAGTGACGGTCACATTGAAGCAGGGGAAACGCGTGGCTCAGTGCAGTTCTCTCCATTCTGAGTTTAAAAGATGAGTCACTCTCGTCGGGGCTGCCATCTCCGTCTTTTATTGACGCCAATAATACCTCCGTGAGCGCTGATTGCTAGTTACAGGAAGAAGGACGAAAGGTCCTCTCTTCACGGAAGGAAAGTTTTCCCCGAGTAAAGAGAACGCGGCCAGCCAGCTAGCCATCGACGTGGCACGTAACGGGCATAAAACGATGAAAGTAATCTCGGCTCTGATCTCGTAGACGGTTACCAGAATCGGCGATCGATACGCCAGAGTGCGCCCGTAAAGACGACTTGATTCCATTCTATTCACGTTACTCCTAATAGAGTTTAGTCCTCTTATTATCTTCATGTCGTTGCAGCTTATCTTTAGATGGTAAAACTTATGAATCCTCGAATATAATATCATACAACCAAGAGAGAAAAAAAGAAGAGAGAAAGCGAGCAGAAAACAATTAGCTAACGCAACAATTTACATCAAATACATCAAATAAATTTCATAAACAATATAATAATATGAATATAATAATAACGAGAACATAAGTCTATAGTACACATTGTGTTAATACAATAAAATGTAATTTAACTTGCAAGTAGCAATCAACAATTGAAAAGCTTATTTCTGACTCGCTTTAAATCCATATTCTTGAAAAATATAAATTATGTGCCGTCCCTCCGCGAACTACAGGGACTGTGAATATGAAAAACGAAATGTAAATAACGAACCACAAGTATACAAAATACGCAAATATGAATCTTCTACTGTACTCTCGAATTTCAATCTACCGCGGGAGTGCATAATATACCAGAGAGAAAGAGAGAGAGAGAGAGAGAGAGAGAGAGAGATTGTTGAGTGAGTTGTATGATATCAGTCGCGAAGATACGCTCGCAGATCGCGCGGGGATGAAGAACACAATGCGAGATCGTCAGTTTAACTAGGCCATGAAAGCGGTACTCGAGCGTTATAAGAAAAGTCATATAATTAGCATTGCAAACGTTTCCTCGCTCCCGCTCCCTTCCGGTTTCGTTCCTCTTAGAATTCGTTTAACGCCGGTCTCTATCTCTATATTCGAATTCAGAAAAATTCAACCGTTTATAGTCTATTTTGCATCCTAACGAGTAAATTAATTAGTTCATGGAGCTTTATTGTAGTTTAATTCAATCTCATTTTTTGTCTTCACAAAAGAAATGCATATTTAAACGTCTGAAAAGTGCTAATATGTATTATGTATTGCATACATTGTTAAATTCATAATATCAAATTACAATTTGAATATTTTTAATCATTTCTAATAATTTTAATCATTTTTGATTGCTGTGACTCCTAAATATTAATTTAATAAAAAACTGAACAATTTAACTTCAGAAAATTATTAATAATTTAACTTTTATTATTTGCTAAGTGCATTTATACAGACGTCATCTATATTACTTTGAAACTAGTAATTAAATGTTATTTAAAGAGATGAGTTATCATTGCTCTTTTATATTCAGCAATGAAATTTTAGTTAATTCCTTAATTAAAATTTCCATTAAAAATTTATTCCTGCTCGAAGTCGAATAAAGAGGAACTTGATATTATTCATCTACATCCTGAAAATCCAATTCGAGAAAATATTTTTACTTTTTGTTTATAACTGATTAAAAAGTTATATTTCGACATTTTTGAAACATCCATTTTATAATTCGGTAAGGAATCTATTTTAGACGTTATACAATATTTGTGCATATTCGATATCTCTGTCGTATTCTACTCCCACTTTCGTCCCGCAATAATATATTTCTCGTTTCACTGGAATATCATTCGCGGTAACAGTGTTTTCTCCTTTTTTTCCATTCGGTATGCTTGACTGATCACACAACAAGGAGCCTTAACCGCCTCCTCTCTATACTTCTTCTCCTATCGAGAAATCCTATGCTGTTAACTCGCAGACCGTCCTGTAATCAATGCACCATCGCCGTCGTTATGACCATCTACGATACCGATATCCTCTTCCTCATCGAATTTTACGACCGTTGTTCCTCGCGGCGGCTTCGCATATATTTCCGTAGTCTCTTCTTTTCGACATCTTGGTCTCTCTTTGATGATCTCCTAGCGTTGAATTTCGAAGAATCGAAATATCACAGCACTTCAGGAAAAGGCAATAAGAGAAAAGTTCGGTGGAAATGTTACTCGATGTGAGAACACATAATCTCTTCGATTTCCTCAGAGATTCTGAACAATTCCGAAAGATTTGAAAATTTACATTTTCTTTTAACGGTACATAGGACGTTTCGTATAACCAACAATTTGAAGCATATATTCCGACAATCAATTTCCAAAACACTACATGACGAATATACAATAAGTTTTATTAAGTTAATTTTCATTTAATAAAAATTCATTAGCTTATTTATAAATTTTTATTATAGTAGAGTAGTAGTATTAAATACATTTCTATCTATCAGAAAAATATTACTCTATTTCCTACTATCACACGTGTACATTTTGATTGTAACTCAAATATTACTTTTAATTAATCCTCATTATATTAGATCGGGGAAAAAGTTTCTTCGTATTTTTTAATTCATAATTGTATATACAATATCTTCGTCAAAAATGAACGAAATTTAAATAAAAAAAAAAAAAAAATTCCTATGATTTTTTGTTCCTGAGTTATTTGCAAGTTAAGTAAAGGAGCATTCTGGCTTTGATTGTTCATAAAAATCCGATAAAAATCATCATATCGCAATTTGAAAAACAGATTCTTAAAGCTGAAACTTTGCTCTAGCGAATGATATAATTGTAACGAAAATTTCACAACAAATGAAAAACTTTTGCAAAAAAATTTTTTTAAACATGGAGAAACTTTTTCCCCGACCTAATATTTTATTATCTTATATCTCATTTATCATCTCTAGCTTATGTTTTTTTTTAAATTATCAATATAATAATTAAGAAAAAAAAAAAACAAAAATGTCTTAGGTCCACTGGAAGATTCAATTTGACGACGAAATATAAGAGCAGCAAGGAGAATCATGAACCTGTTCGGCTTATAAACGATCGTCCCCCCCGTGACGAACGATCGGGCACCCTTTAATATACCAACCACCGCTCGCGCCGTCTCGCCCCCGTAACTTCGCAATGGCGGCCACTTTCAAACTTGGTCTCCGTTCGGTGTTACAGCTTTATAAATGGAGCACAGATTAATTAGAACGAATCCACATCGAGTCGGGTCGCCAAGCGGTCAAACTCTAAATCTTAGAGAAGATTATACCTAAAGAATTACGATTTTCTTCTTGTATTATGAAGAATTTTATTAATTATGATGTCTTAAGCGCTAATAATGTTGTTCGTATCAAAGACACGATTTTCAAATGTATTTTTATAAAAACATATTTACTGAAAGAAATAAAATACTTACTCTAGAAATTTGTTAATGTTTAGGTAAAAAATATTTCGATAATTCGAACAAAGTCTTATCTATTTTCTTATCTATTTTATTTGTAATTACATTACTCTTGATTTCGATTGTTCGATTACGCGTTAATTATGAGTCACGACAGCAAATTAAATTGTGCCCTCATTTTACACTATCGGAAACTGTAACCCAGCCGCATCGAAATTCAGGATTCGTGGCAGCCTTTTACGCGCGTCTAATTAAGCCGCATTTGAGAAGCGTAAGGTACATCAAGTACGATTCACAGATCAACGTCAGAGACCGTGCTGAAAGAGAGAGGAGATTACGTCTAATTCGGTTTCAAGTGAGTGCATATAATCCGCTTGGCGCGTAATTGAGCTTAGATTAGGCGCTCGTGGATTATGAATAGATCGTCGGCAATTGCATTGCAATAATTAGCACTTTAGCGGGAGGAACGCGAGCCGATAATTCGCCAATCTGCCACAGCGCATCGAATGAGCGAGCGATAGATTCGCAAAGACAGGATGATGCTAATATACGAGATACTATTAGCTGACAAACGCTAACGATGATTTGCGGGAATTATTGTACATATTGATATAATATACAAATATTAGAAGATACCATAAGATTATTAAGTGAATTAATTACCGTTACCAGAATTTAACAGGTGTTGAATGAAGAAATTAAATCTTTTATGTATAGAGTGAATATTTTTAAAAGATTATGATTTAAAATTATAGGATAAGGACTATAAGTGTTTGAAATTTAAGTGATCTTGCGCGAGTTGCGCTTAGAAACATTATCTTATCCGCGCAGAGGACAAGTCCTTCGTTCTTTTCCTCTGGCCTAGACTACTTCCCGGTAGTAATTTTCAACTCCGGTTTAATTAGGACCGGGACGAACGCCCGAGTATACAGCTTGAACGACACCCTCGTGACGCCTTCTCTTTCGTCGTCGTCGTCGTCGTCGTCGTCGTCGTCGTCGTTGTCGTTGTCGTAGTCGACACGGCACTTCGATCGTTTGTCGAGCGCTCGTTAATTAATCGCCCGTCGCGTTCGAGAACAAACGAAACGGGAGCGGCGAGTACTAGCGGAAGGATACAAACGAGGCTACTAAGTTATTCTATTGGAATCACCGTCTTTCTCGACTCTCCTCTCTGTTCTTTTAACGGCACACTCGGGATGCTCGCGAACCGCGTTGTCGCGGTTGAAACCGCTGTCGCTATGCTGACGCGCGGCTTTAAGCGATCTTACAGCAATTTATCATGTAAAGTGTTTCACTTGCACCGCGTTACTTTCTAATAGCAGTTTTATTAATTATAATTCGAAATTATTTTTTTACATCAGTATTGATTACTTTCATGTAATATGAACTTAATAACTGAATAATATTTCTTTACAATATAACTTTCGAATAATATAAACATTAATTTTAGGTTAAAATATGAAGAAAATTAATTTAATATTAAGAAATTAACCTTCCGCCGAATTAAAAAAGAATATAAATAATGTCATTGCTCAATTAATTTAAAATAAACATAATTTTGGCAAAATTTTAATTTGGTAAAATTTTTATTTTTTTACTATAATATAATATTAAATGATAAAAGAAATAACTATATAAAGAAATAATAAGAAAGAAATCAAACTCTAGGAGTGTTTCCGACAGTACATGTTTTGCATTTGCAAATCGGAAATCTGTTTTCATAATGTAAACGTGCATTTTAATACAATCGTTTCTGAGCCATCTCGCATTGGTGTAATCTTTTCGAGGGTGTTGCAGCAGGATGAAAGAGAATAAAAGACGGCGTTGAGTGTTTTCACCGCACTCAACTATCTATCGTGTCATCGTCGAGCACTGTGAATATTGCCCCTGTGATCGTTGCGTTGTATAAAGAATGGGAAAATGGCCTGCCCGCTTTTGCATTGTCGCTATACCTGTCGCTGCCATCAACGCGAAGATGAGTTTCGCAAGATAAAGAACCGCAGGCTAATTCGCATTTTCGCGAGAATGCATTTTTCTCGAAACGATGCTGTTACTAACAATCTGAACGGTGGTGTAACCAGTGATGACTTTTCCAACAAAAGCAGCATTGGAAGAATTATTTAAAAATAAATCAACATTTGAAAAAATAGACGAAACTTATGCAGTACAATAATTTCATTTTAATAAATTATTTATTTAAAGATTTTATTCAATCCACACAGGATCCAATTATTTGGCAAATTAATATTCGTTTCTGCTATGATTAATTTCATCAGTTAATTAGTTGGAAGCCACTTAATGCTAGGATAGTGAAATAATTAATAATTTCAATTGAAAAAATTTTTATCTTATACATATTTTAGAAGCGATTTTTATAAAAAGTTTTAATTTTATCGTTTCTTTACTGTATTTTTATAATACTAACCCATAACAGTTAAGAAGCAAAACCGATACGCACGACACGAAGCCATAGCTCGCGTGTTTAATCGAGATTAGTAAAAGTTTGTTCAGAATTGCGCATTGTACTACACTGACAAAAAGAATCGACGTAACACGTACTATTATGTATATGCTCGTGTTTTATTCGAGATAAGGTTATCCCGAGTTTGGCGTGCACGCAAGACATCTGCTTCCCGATAACAACTTTCTACACCCGATAACCGATACTCTAGATCTATCCAAGTAAATCTTTTTATGTGAAACTCAAATTTGAAAATTTGAAAATTTGAAACTTTAATTTGAAAATTTAAAGAACGTCTAGTTTGAAATTAATGCTGAGAGAGGTTTCATACGAAAACTTGAAATTACTCTTTCGATATCTCTATCCCATTATTCTTTCTTTGAATTATTCTTTGGAAAATTATTAATTTTCATATTCATGTAGTTTTTTTTATCACAATTACAGTTATATTTTCCGAAGTTACAACATTTCATGCATGAAAGAATGTTCTTTTCCAGAAGAAAATAATTTTTATCAAGAAAAAAAAAAATATTTACATCATGTTTATATTTTTAACTTATATTAGCACATTTACATTCATACTTCTCTGATTTTTTATATAATCAAGAAATCACGAGTTATCACAATATTTAATTTTCAGCTGTGAATAACACGTTTTCTTTGCAATCTGCGAGATTCTCGCGCTTTGTGAGGGCGAGTCAACCCCTCGGGGAAACATTTTCTATTCGTTCGAGAATTAATATGAGGTGGTAATGCCGTGTATTGCATGGCGGTTTACAGGTGCTTTGATTACGCGACGAATATATATGCCGACTAACTCTGCGGGGTATCAGGATTATACTGCGCTTTATTAGAAAATCGTTGCTCGCAGTTAATACAGAAAAGCTCACTATTTTGCGAGAGATATTGATTTCTGGATTGTCCCGAACATTTTCCTTCCCCTTTTCCCTCAAATAGAATAAATTCTCGAATAAATTTGTTCGTATGATTTTTTGAACATTCGTCCTTTTTTAGATTTCGTTTCTTAGCTCTTGCGAGTTAAAATCGTGAAAAAAAGACGAATCTCTTCGATGGAGTTCACTGTTCATGTAAAACTAGAAAGGAAGAATAGAAAAAAGTAGAAGAGAGAAACTGCGAACAAGGTATAATAAAGTTCAACGTATAAAATATGTCGGCCACGTCGGCGGAACGTAATCCTCATTGTAACCAAGTTTTCTGCCTTAGAAAAGGAAAGGTCAAAGGGGAAGTTAAGAGAAATCTATATGTTTATCTTCGAAGAAATATGTCGTTTAATGTTTAAATATGTCGAGTATAATCAAGCACTTTATAATCTGAATATCACTGAAACATTGATAGAATATATTCTCTAAAAATTTTTCAAAATTACATTATCTTCTACATAACCAATTTCCTGTGTAATATATATGTATCCGCAGCCTACGACCAGCTAATTTATCTTTATTTTCAAACTTCATGTTTTTTGTAATATAATGTAACGTGCTATGCTAATGTAATCTAAGAACTTTTCTGAAAAATTTTTATTTTCGAGAAATGTCGTTCAAAAGTATTCAGGTCGTCGAATCTTTTATAAGAGATATTTTAATATTAATATCGGTCTTTGATGTAATATGGAAATCTGCATATTTCTCCCTCAGAGCGAAATACAAGAAAATGTCTGTGGCGTCAAGACATATTTGCACAAAAATTTTAAGATTACAAATTCCTCTCGCGAAATGAAATCGCACGCCGCAAATTTCCCGTCTCGCGCCGCGCGAATTATTTCGCGCGCACGCGGTTCATTTACTAGAGAAAATTCCACTTTTAGGAATAACCACCGCGACAAGAATAACCGCAGGCGTGAATTGCGAATTTCCTGTTCTTCGGTATGCAACGCGATACCAAGTAATACAAGCAATCGTAATTGCGCCAATTAGAAACATCACCGTTCTCGGAAGTCGAAAAACGCGGCGAGGAATACATAAATCGCGCGAAAGTGCGACTTTTCGCGAGCGAATACCTGATAAAGTTAAAACGGGGCGAAAGATATATTATATATATAAGAGTACCACGGGGATAACGCACAGTTCATTCTTCGCAAAGTTAATTAAGTCAGGCTTCCTGGAAACGAAGAAGGAAAAGGAAAGAGTGTCCAGAAACATGCGGAGGTTCGTTCCGCGGTACTAAGTTTTTAATTAGACTCTAGCTTCTTCTCTGGAGAGGTCCCTGCGGATCGCAAAAAAGAAGTGAACGCGCGATTCTTACCGGGATAATAAGGCAGGCAGTTTAGCCTGATAATTTCCCATTTATTCAGCAGCCAATTATCCAGCAGACGATCAGAAAATATAGTAATTCGTATAGGGAGTGAAGTATATGTAACATTATTAGCAACAGTATTATCCTGCGATGTATCAGTTAAAGTTAAAAGCATGTTCGTACTTTAGTTAAAACATACCCTTGATAACGCAAACTGCATCTTGCATGCAAAAGCGGCCGATGGTGGAATTACGTACCTGGAAGAAAAAAAGAAGACGGAATAAATTAATGATCGGAGTAAAAAATTACGAAGGGTGTCATGTAGTATAAATTGCGCGCTCGACGCGATAATAAATAATGGAACCATGTCAACGACTTAGCTTCTCGGCGGCAATAAAGGATTAAAATGCACACCCGATACGGTAATATCGCGCATTTATATCGGCGCTTTACGCTCGAGGAAGCAACGACAAAGCTGAAAAGTCGTCGCGTCGTCGAGTTTCCACGATTCCCAGCCAATTAAAACAACTTTTTATCGACCCGGCGACCTGGCGGAGTACAGCAGAGGATCGCCGATGAAGCGAGAGAGACTCTGTCGACAATGGAAGTCGTCTATGCGCAAGTTCTCTTTTTTCAACAAATCATTTATTATTTAGTTGACTGAACATCGGTTTATCGATTATTGAAAGAATGTTCAAAGACATGTTTAATGATATAAAACAGTAATGTAATAAAAGCAAACAATATATATATTTACATTAAAATGCTTTAATAAACTTTATTAAAGTTATTCTTCGATTTTTCTTTAAATATTATGAAGACTTGAACATTTTAATAATTTAATAATTCAATATATTGACAGTTAATCTATTGTCGTAATAAGTAATAAATTAGCATATTAGATAATAAGAAAGTTTTTAAATAGAAATATCTTCTAGGAAAAGAAAAGTTAAAGAATCTAAGAAACATCTGTTCCTTTCCCTTTAGTATTGAAAAGCGAATCCGTCTGATTCTCCGGAACATTTATAGCTCCATCCGAGATTAGGCTGCTGCAGCTGCACGCTTGTACCTCCTATTGTTCACCGGGATTCTCGTGGCGGTGTCTAGGAAGGGCGTATCACTACCATGGAAGAAGAGAAAGCGAAGGAGAGTCAGTAACATTGCTAGTGCTGGAACTTTAATGGCGAAGTTGTCCGCGACTGTCTCCGTGATAAGTTCATAATGCGGCAGTTCCGACGCGACTGCCATTGATAACCGACGTGGCGTAAACTTCACCAACGACTGCACAGCCAACCACAGAGAGGAATACTAAGAGAGGGCGAAATCG
>NW_017259490.1:3932319-3940353 GCF_001594045.1 Atta colombica | reverse complement strand
GGGGGGGGGGGGGGGGGGGGGGGGAGGAGGAACTCACGGTACTTTGGTCTAATAGGTCTCGCAGTTGTGGACTATCGACTAACGCGCTCGACTAACTTTTCGGCGTCAGCCTAGCGGCGGTTGATTTCATGACAGGCGATCCGACGTTGACTGACATCATTCCACATGTTTCGAACTTGCTCTCGCCGCCAGCAAGATATCGCAAGCATCTGTTACTTACACCGTTAATGGGACGAGCAAGAGCGAAAATTAGAAACAAAATTTGTGACAATTTGTCTACGTTGATAATTAAAATTAATTTCCTCGGGATATTAAACGCGTTCGAAAATTTCATTTAAATTCGAATTAACTTCTTTCTCTGTGAATCACGGGTCAATAGCATCCAATTAAAATTTTTTGTCACGTAAACATTTTTCGAAAATTGATTTGAAGAATACAGCTTTGTAATTGTAATTTTGAGTTTTTCTCTTGAAAATATTCAAAAATAGAAAAGTTTATCTGAAAAGAATAATAGATATTTTATAATTATATATATAATTTCCTAATACTTTTATAAAAGATTTAATTTTTAATCTGGATCTTTCCCGGGACGGAGCTTTCAGTAGCTAAAGCTTAACTCACAAAAATCAGGAATATCTGTCACAATTTTTATGTGCAAACCTTTTTTTGTGCAAATCCGTTTGTTTGAATGTGCGCCAGCTTAATTTGCAAACGGACGATTCAAACGCGTTTCGGTGAGTTCTCCAATTAGCGCGACTTTCACTCGTTTGCAATCGAGTCAGCATTTTACCGGAGTTTCAGAATTTGAGACTTTGATCGGAGTATCGTTCAATAAAGGATTATATATTTCGATCCCGATGAAATGTATGCGATTAGTTTTTCTAGACAAAAATATCCGCGAGAAATACATTCATTGTACAATAAAAACTGACTGTTTACTAATCAATTTAACAAGAGAAGAAAAAAGATAATGAATAATAAGAATAAATTTCCATGTATTTTTCTTCTTTTCTTTTTTCTTTTCCGTCTAATTCCAACGTTTGTATTTACGCTATCTTTTTATATCTCATAACGTATGTTTATAAGTAGCTATAATTTTTTGTTAATATCTACTTTGTAAGTGTCACTTCCCTTTTGTATTTTAAGAAGATTGCTTGTCCTAGAACACGCAATATAAACTTTATTCCATTCTAGCCTATCTTACATTATTCTATCTTTTCTGTTGCTGTCCAGTGATCTCAGGGTCAACACGAAGTATCTTTTCAACCTTCGCCGGCAATCTCGCGATAAGCGCGACGTAGTTTATTCCCCTCATCTTTGCGCAAATCGATTCTCATTGCGGGATCGCGCTCGCTGGACAACGAGTCCATAAACGTGACTAATAGCCTTCCCCCTTCACTCTCTGATCCTCTCTCGGGATGTCGCGTTACCAATCGTATTGAAACGCATCTGTATCTTCCGTGAGCAGATGCATGCTCGTAACTTATGAGATATGGAAACGAGATCTCGAAGCAGCTACTGGGGACAAAGGAGAAAACGGCTTTATCTCGTGACTTGACGATATTACCGTTCTTGATAAGATACAGAAATAAAAAGAGAGGAAGAGAGAGAGAAAAGATTGCATACGGGATGTTCGGTATATAATACGTACGCTTAATGAACAAAAGTATGTTTTTATTTGAAAAACCACTGCATTTTTTATACATCCATACTTAATTAAATGCGATATCCTCGTAGTATTTAAAAGCAATTTTAGAATAATAAAATATTTTAAAGTTTTTATATAAAATCTAACTATATCGTGCATTTCCAAGTCGAGTATTTTAAAAATTATATCAGAATAATAGGGATCGTTATTATTATTACGTTTTTCTCTTCAATTTCTCCATTTAAATTTAATATCGTTATAGTTGAAGGTTCGGTGGTTTCGCTTTGAGACCACCATTGTGACATTCTCGTTCGAGCGAGGCCACCGCGCGTAAACTAGAATTTCAAAAAGATACTTTCGTTGAAACACCGGTGGCCGCCAGCCTCCAGAGGGTTAAGTTACAACAGAGCGCTTTATCGCGTGTCGATGGAATCGAGCGCGATTTAAAAGCGCGAGTGGTAAAGCGATACACGGATGACATGCAAAAAAAAAGAATGCGGTCTCGTACACAAAGGATTTTATCGCGTGCAACAAACTGCGAGAATTGCAAACGATAATTCAAACGCGGAACTATTTATCGAAAAACGTTAAATGTAAATCAATTTATTTGCGTGCCGAGATATATTGGAATGTTTATTGAATTGCCGAAATTTTTATTCGAACATATATAATAATAAATACATTAATAAATCATATTAGAGATTCTTTTTACGCAAATTTCTTTGATTCCCGTTGAGATATGAGGAGTATTTTTATCGTATTTTTCAGGCTTTTTGGAAAAACGATTTTTCCCACAGACCATTTTTACGTCGCTTATAGCTGGAATCGTAACAATGACAGCGTCGGGTTCTGTGAGAGATAGAACGCGTTCATAATGTCAAGCACAGCACAACGGACTCGTTCATACGTTCATTCGCTCGTTCGAGTATTGCGATCCATCACGTGAACGTCACTTGGAAATTTTAATGCCCACGGTGGATCTTCATCTGGTATCCAGTAGTTGCCGACATCGAGAAATAATTTGGCTTTTATGAGCCATTCGCTCATTCATATCGCAGGAGCGAGTCACCGAAGAATTTCCGACAGTTTCGTCCAGGATCTTTTCGCTCGCCCATTTTTTTTTTTTTTTAATACGGCGAAATAACTCGTTGAAACAAATATAAAAGGCATCACCAGTGACATCATCGCACGGATTCGACGATGTAAAATTCGGGGACGTAGAATTCGCGATTCTGGTGTATCATACAACGATTTATAGTAGTAATCTCGAAATAATTGAAAACCAGAGGAGAGTTTAAACTTGTCACGATGTAGGGTGATTTAAAAACTACGATGCGAAATGAAGTGATCTCTATTTACTGGAAGTTCACTAAGCGGGATAAGCAAGATACTACTTACGATTAATACTACGAAGCATAATAAAATATAATAAAACGTAAATAGAATATGCAAAGGAACACATAAATACGACAATAAAAATAATTTTCTTTACGAGCGCACGGCGTTCATAACGCGAATGCTCGCGGGCTAATACAATTAGCGTGCGTTGCGAAGGCATTAATCTTTCGCGTAACTTTCGCAGCCGGCGGCGTGGCACAGCAAGGCGAGGGTCCCCAATTGTGCCGGGCATAACTGCCCGAGTTGGTAGGTACCTACGTGCTAAAAGCAAAGCCCCGGAATTAGGATGCATCACCATTAATTAGACGCTTACAAAGAGCAACCGATTACGGTACACGTTACGGCGTGACTTTATACAGCTTTCTTAACGCTGATTTAGAGCGCGCACGGCCAGAGCTCTGGAGCACGCAAATTTCTGTCCTCACCGATTACGAGAATAGGAGAAAATTAATATTGGTGCACACATGCTCTCTCTCCTTTCTCCTTCTCTCTTCGCAACATCACAAATAAAGCAAATTCTATTTGCGAATAGAGAAGAGCCTTCTGCAAATACATATGTTCTAAATCCATCTTATGTCTGCGTTCTAAATTCAGTTCCGAATTCGTATCTAAATCCCCCCAGAGAATCATTGGCGTCGAGACCGATTTTACTCTCTCGCAAGTATTGACATGTTTAAGACTTTCGAAACTCGAATATCGACTCGTGAGATTGTATTTTTTTTTTATTTTTAGATTAGCTTACATGAACTGCAGTAAGGAATAATCGGTGAGAAGTGCGTAAGGTGTACGAGTTTGACGGGTTTAGAAGAAGTGCATCGTAGTTTCTCGAGTTTACGTCGTGGCAAAGGTGACGTACGTGAAAAAAAAAGCCGAGAAAGAAAAAGGAAGAGAGGAGAGCTATGTGATATACAAGAGTCGCTAGAGCGCGAGGAACCGAACGGCTCGCTAGTAATTGCTCGATTACCGTTAGCGTGCCGCTGTACATTTCGTACCGAGATTAAAGTTTACGACGTTAGGCGAGATTTAAGGCCGAATTTTCTTCCGCGACGATCTTTCTTCGGACGATCGTTTAACCATTTGCTTGTACGATCCGCGAGGTATCGTTAACCTCAGAAATATTTAGGACAAAAAGTGCCCGGGAGCATTCGATTCTAATGGACATTATTGTGCTGTGATTTTATCTCGACACTTTGACTTTTACTAGATGGATATATTATACAATTTTACTACGTACTTGGAGGATATAAAAATATATACATCTATATAATATAGACTAATAATAATAATAATAATAATCGCGATTAATTATAAGTCAGACATCGCGTCTCAACGTAATTTATGATTAAATTTAGTTAGATAATTATGTATGTGTGAAATGTACATAGAAATTTAACTTGCGTTACGATTCTTTAGATTGTCTTAAGTCAGTATAAAGAGTATGAAAGGAGAAATAATTCTAAAACAAAAAAGAAATATAAACTTTTGAAATTTCTTTAGAAAGCAAATTTACCAAACTTTAAGAAACTACTATAAGTACGTATTAGTTTCTATCGCCAAGAATAATAAATGAAGAAGTATATATATATATATATATATATTCATTTCACCAGCTTGTAATCAATTAATAGTCACGAGATTATGTCGAAACCACACAACTATGAGAGTAAACAGTTGCAGTTCTGGATTTGCAAAGTCGCAGGTAAAATTACAATTAAACTTCACTATCAAACGTTAACTCCAAATTCGTTAAGGAATCCGCGGAGTCAGTCGGGAATGCCGTAGTTCACCAGCCCGGTACACAGCTCTCTGTATATAACGGTGGTGACCCGCATACGAGAGGCTGCGCCTCTCTTGTGGAGACAATTTGCGCGAACCCGTGCACGCCCGCCCGTGGCCACACGGTTGTTTGCGGTAATAAGACAATCCCTGTCTGTCCGGGTGAAGTTATGTGGGCCGGCGGTGTGTTGGGCGCGGTGTGGATTTTCTATAACGGTGTGGATTGTTGACGTGTGCATGCCACTCGTCCGCACGTCCCTTTTCGCGTTCAGCTTATCAAGCCGACGCCAATTTCGCGCGCATGTTCGCTATAGCTCGAGAATCCAACAACAAAAAATCGCCGGGATGGTAGGCATCGGTGGCGCGAGTATCTTGGAGATTCTCTTTGGCTTCGCTGAGATGATGTCCGCGTTGTGATTAGGGACTCGAAGTCGACATCTCTTCGCGGCGGGCCTGAGGCGATCGCGAAATGTCTTCGGTTATCCGCTGACCAACAACCAGCGCGCTGTTATAATAATAATAGGCAATCGAGTCGCGTTCAATATGACGGAAGTAACTTGTGAGTTAACTCTCTCTGAGAATTTTAGACTCTGAGAACTCTATGCCCTAAAAAAATGAAAATTGCTAGAACGATTCGATAAAACCTGAATTTATCACGTATCTCAGAGTACCTCGAATCTTTCTGTTCAACCTTGAAAATAAATCTTTAATACACTCACTTATGATTTTTAAAAAATTACAAAATTTCTTTTTGATGCTTTTTTAACTTTCGTATTTCTTTTATAAAAGTCTCTCCTTCCTATTTTATAGCATATAAATAAATTACATAAATATGTATATGTCTAATTTCTCTACCATTGTTTTCGAAATTTTTTTCTTTCTTATTCAATAATATTCTCTTCATTAAAAAAGAAAATTCACGCAGGTCAATAAGATCGTCAGTCACTACTGCAGGGTTAATCAGAATCCGTGCGTTCGAATTGTAACTCGTTCAAGGAGAAAAAACTTACCGCACAAATAACTGACAAACAACGCGCTCATTCTCAGCACGAAATCGTAATCTTGGTCAAGGAGAGAAAGAAAGGGTAGCGGGGAGGAGGAAGAGAAGTAGAGCGTATAACGCCGTGTACAATTTGTTAGAGCGCATAATCGTTAACGAGACAAGATGAGTAATGGCGGTGGTTCATATTGTCGGAGGAAGGAGGAGAAGGAGGAGGAGGTGGAGGAATACCGTAAGGCGCGGGATAGAGACGCTCTCGAGGAAGAACTCTCGGAGAACGATAGTGTGCCAGCGGGCTAAGGCGCCGAGGAGAGCGTGACCCCCCGTGCTTGCCGTTTCGCAAAAGATCGCGAATAATGCGAGTATATACTGTGTGTGTACATGTCCATTGCTACGAACGTCAAACGCGAATTCTCATCCTCGTTCGCGAACACGAGCGTATCCGTTCAATTAAGCGTCGCGCCGTGCACTGTCATTCTTCTTTTCTGTCATCTTCCCAGTCTCCGCTTTTCTCTTTTCATCTTCCCTTCCCCCGTTCACCTTCTCTCTTTCCCTTTATGTCTTATGACGGTATTCATATTCCGTTCTTATTTTACAAACGTCTTAAATAATGTCTTAACTCCTTTAATACATTGTAATGTACATCAAATTTAAAGACATTATCCGTTGAATTTATTTAACTTTATCGACACCACCTGATCTACGTAATAATGTATATGTTAAAAAAGTAGTAAAAATTTTGAAAAAAATTAATCGTTTAATATGACTTTCTAATTAAAGTGCGCATAAATTGAATTAAAAACACATTTTTTTTTCACATAATCCAATAAAATCAGGTCTGAAGGAGTTAAGATGTTAATATAATCTTCTGATTGGGTTATAACATCTTAAGACCTGTAATTAAGACAATCTCAAATATAAGAACCGCGACTATGAATACCGACTTTAGACGGGAACATTTCGTGCGGCTAAATTAATAGCACACCACAGTCATATTATTACGGTATGGTGCAGCTACGATACGTCACGAATGCAAAGGAGGCATCCTTGTGCTCGGCAGCATATCATTAAGGTGCGCGCGCGCATATACACGGGTGTCAAACGATTTGTCAGCGAGAGCGCGATGACGACGATGGCGATGGACCGACGGCGATGGATACACAGGCACGTTTAACCCCTAACTGCGATCTCCGACGGTTACCGCATTGTGTGCTACTTATACGCGGCCGTTATGGCACGCGCACATAAAAGGATCGAGAATATAATCGGATGGGACGTCGGAAAAAAAATCTGTCGTCGTATATCGCGCCGTCGTTGTGCGTGTCCGCGAGAGAAGTCGCGGCACAAACGGGAAACGTGTTTTTGACTGCGATGCATAATCGCACGAGATTGGACCGTTTAACTGCGCATCTCATGCGTCGAGACGACGACGTCGGAATGCGATGCTGTCGTGCATATTAATGCTCGCACAGTGAATTTAATGATAGTTAGCTTCGATAGAAGTCAACCGAGTCTCTAGTTCTACTGAATCGTATTATTACACTGACGGGCAATGTGTCTGCCATCATCTAAGGTCGTAAAGGAAATTAGATAAGTAGGCAGCTGTTAGTACAAATCCGGGATGCACGAATAGAGGAATATGCTGGGTCGTTGCATATGGAACATCGTCTTTACGTCAATAGTATGCGAGTAACTTTCAAGAGAAACTCATCGATCAAAATCATAGTCGACACGACACCCTTTAATTTGTCAGACAAATTTGCGCGGGTTCTCGGTTCACGAAGAAATAATTAGCGTAAGCGATCCTTGATAAAAAAAGTACACCATGATTCAACATGAACCGGTTTAACGATCCGTAAATTGGTTAATCAGAGAGACTCTTTGCAATTAATTCGAGAAGAAAAAGATCAATATAGAGGGTCAGCACAAGAGAAAGAATCACGCACGCGTGTCGTATGCATTAATGTGCCCGGTTCATCGGTAATTATCCTTCTCCCCTCCCCCATGTAATCGTGTGAAAAGGCTGCGAGAGTCACAAGGTGTATTTACTTCGGTTTGTGACCTAAGCTCGCGGTGGTGTAATCAATGAGTCTCGGATCGGCGATCGGTAACCGCTAGCAGATCGTTCGACATCCACGGGATTTACGAGCGGACGTGTCGTAGTTCATAACGGTACGAAAAGAAGCGGTGGCACAGATATATATACAAGCGC
>NW_017259490.1:3921639-3932219 GCF_001594045.1 Atta colombica | reverse complement strand
TGTGTGTGTGTGTGTGTGTGTGTGTGTGTGTGTGTGTGTGTGTGTGTGTGTGTGTGTGTGTGTACATGAGAGAGAGAGAAATGCGCATAGATAGAAAAGGAAACGAGATTGGACAGTGCACAATGGATACTACAGAAATGTCCATGTCAGCGACAGATGTATCGCGATATGGATATCCGCCACTGGTCGCTTCCTTCCGTTTCTTCCTTTTGATCGGCAATGTACACGAGTTGCGTAAGTCGCATCGATTCCTCGGTTATAGATATTAGAACCCAAGAAGTTTAGCTAGCAAATAACAATAGTCATTTCAATGTCGATCTATCGAGATAATATCAGAATTAAATTTGGCGAATTAATCATTGAGATAATTTCGCAGAAAGATTACTTTTAAATCAAAGCAAAAATATTATATAATCAGTACTTATTTTTCTCGAGATTCAATTTTTTTGAGCTCAAAAAATTAATTTGTCAGACATTATAGAATTATAATCCTTATTCAACTAATTTAATAATCATACTTATATTAATCAAAATTAAATACGACATACAAGACTTATTATAGATCGATTTATTATAATATACATAAGGATAAACTAGTTGATACGATTGACTAATATATTCTTTCTTCGACTTAAAAAAAATAATTTTCATTTCATTTAAGCTCGATTCTACTTATGGACTATCTTTCAATCTATCGGATGTTGCATCGCCAATTTTGATGCAAAAATGGTAACGACACAGAAAAAGTCAAGATAGAACTTTTCCGGCCTCAGACATCGGCAAATCGGAAATTTCTCACATATACGATATCGAGACTTGGCAAACGCACCTCTAACTGTGACGAGAATATGCAGTCACACGTTTTGCGTGCACAATTCTCCATGTTTCCCTCCTTCTCCATATTTTCTTCTTTCGCTGATCCGAGAGTTCCTCTTCCCTCCACTCGACCTCTGGTCTCACGTAGTTTGCGGTACCTGTGCACGCTTCACTCGAGGACACACGTTGTAGTTCGTATGCACACATGAGCGCATATACGCCGTGTACTTCGCAAATTAGCACCTTACGCGAGCATACAAATAAGCCACGTGTGTACCTACTCCATCTAACCTGCCTATACGCCTGTCTCTCGTCGTCCTTCTCTTTTCTCCTACCCATACCTCTTTCCAACGCTTTCGTCCTTTCCAATCTAACGGATTCTTATCACTCTCTAACTCTCACACGCAGTGTCGCCCTTAACCCTGGGAAACGTAGATGGCATCGGCAGATGACCATGCTACCTTATATGAAGTCTTTCAATGAAAAGAACGCTTTCTCTTCAGCACATATATATATTTGTCAAGTTGATAAATAATTATTATTTAACAAATAGTCACGTTAACGTATGATAGCACGGACGTGAGAATTAATGAATTGAAACGGGAAATACGATGAGAAGAAAAGCAAAATGACAAAAGTGAAATTCGAGTAGATATGAAGATTTCATATAAAATGATTGTGCAACGTAATAATATCGCAAGGAGAATAAGAAATCCGGTTTATACCGATCGCGAGATCAAATAACACTTTCTCATGATATTGCGGTATGAACGTGCAAGGTGACGTATCTCTGCTCTCGCGAATCTTCGTTGGCGAATAACGATGAATAAAATCGACAGCGCATAATCTCGTTTACCACGTGGCACAGCTCTGGTAATGCGATCGATACGAGACGGATGCCGAGTGAATGTTTTCATCACACTCGCTCGGGGGCGTGACGAGATGAACGCACGAACGTGATCAACGAAGCGGCCCGTAAATCGATTTATGCATATACATATAGCGGCGCCCGCCGAGGCGTTCGAGCGAGAAGATCTCATCGCACGATATGCGATCATTAATAACGATCCGTGAGTCGAAATTTTCTTTTGGACCGTTTAGCCGACAATGACGATGGAAGGTTCATTCGTTTATCCAGCGAAAGTCATCCCCGTAATTTCCGGTCTTCCGATAAAAATTCACCGATGCTCTAAGCATTGTAAATGATCAAGTTTGAGGAGGGAAAGAGAGCGAAAAATATTTCAAATTTTTACAAAAAGAATTAAGGGAATGCATCCGAAATAAAATTACAAGAGTGTTTGATCACGATATAAAGCGTTTTTACAATATACAGTTAGAAAGTTAAATTACTTTTTTAAAACAGATTTTTAAAACAGATCTGAAACGAAAGAAACTTTTAGAATCATCTATCGTATTTTTATCTACATACAACCTTTATTAAACACTTTGTAAAATTTCAACAATCAGCGATTAGTCAAACAAAATTTTGTAAATGTTTTTCATTTTCATTTCTTCACGAAGCTAGTTGTCTCGTACATTAAGCATTTCAAACGCGGTTATCTTTATTGTCATAGAAAATTATGATTATTCGATATATTTTTTTATTTACTCCATTACTCGAAATATAACGTAAGTAAATTCATGACTGACATGACGGTCGTTGCGGGACGATTTTATTGTTTCCAATGTAAGTAAGTCACGCGAGGTGCATTCGCAATCTCGCACTCGGAGTTATAAGGGCGGAAGTTTGCTCTGCCAACTGACGACGGCTTATCCAGCGTCGCATAAAAATTTATGGGTGCGATAATAGGTATGCGCACGAGTTACGCGCAAATACGACCAGCTGGAAACTCGTTGTAACGTATATAATACGCGAGTACTCGAAGAGAAATTCTAGTTCTCTTTCTTACGAGTGCGATTAAGATTTATATGCAGAGAAAAAAAAAAAGAAGAAATCAATTTAAAAAATGAATGATGATAAGCGAAAGAATTAATCTTACTTTTTCACACACAATTTTTCTTCTTCTTATGTATATGTAAATGTAAATGTAAAAAAAATTTTAAATAAAAACATACCTTAAAATTTTTTAAAAAATAATGTAATGTATATATATATATATATATATATGTGTGTGTATGTGTGTATGCAGATTTTTCTTTTAATCTAGAAAGAAAAATCTGCTTATTTTTAAATCAATTATTTCAATAAAACAAAATTGGACTAAAATTAAATCTTCTCTTACAAGATTAATTTTTTAATCTAAGAATTTTATCAATTTCTTTAGTATTTATGTAATTTATGTTTAAAAACAGATTAAATTATATATTTATCAGAGCATACTTTAAATTTAATTTTGTACTTTCATTGCTAATTCGCAATATCTTCAGTGTCAAGAAACGATGAACTATTGAAATATCTTTTTGAATTAAGAAAGTACTGATACGAGTTAACGAGAGGAGCCATCGAAGATCGTGGGTTAATTAGACATTGGGAAATTGGTTGCTGCAAGATTGATTGCCAGCTAAAATTGATCGTGACAAGTGAGAAATGAGAGAGGGAGGAACGTGGGATGTGTGCCCGTTCGATATTGATACTTTGAGAGAGAGAGAGAAAGAGAGAGAGAGAGAGAGAGAGAGAGAGAGAGAGAGAGAGAGAGAGAGAGAGACAGAGAGAAGGGGGGAAAGTTGCTACGCGTTGCATTCGAGTGCCCTGGTTCTACGCAACGGTCACTGTCCTATTAGTGTTTTAGCTGTTCGTCTGCCCGCTATTTGTGGAAGGTAATAATACGGTAGAATGTCTAAGCTAAATGGTATTAGTGCAAGGGTGCGATTACTCTGAATCGTTTTTGATTCAAACTCGCGAGAAGAACTCGTCCTCCCGTTACGAGAAGATCGTCTGGTGACAGAATGACCAGATAAAGATTGAAAAGCACAGAAAAAGTTGTCGCTCCGATCGAACGATTTACGGCGCGGAAATCTCGATAAAAAGCTCACATTGCACGTCCATCAACAATATCGTTTCGACAAAACGTATTTTAAAATACGATGTGCATACAATTTTACAAAGTAAACTCCAGCGGACCTCTCTGTGCATTCCCTCAGCTTTTCAATAGTATCCAGGGAGTGGATACTAACAGTAAAATTCAACAAAACATGAAATACGTATACACATTACAGGTCCCTCTACTTTCGCTGAGGTTATGTTCCGAGACTTTGATTTAAATAAAAATAATTATATAATACTAAATCTATCGTCTTTCTTTCTTTTTTAATATTTGTATTTTACACACACACACACACACACACACACACACACACACACACACACACACACACACACACACACACACACACACAAGCCACTTTACATAAATAATACAAGATTATGTAAAAAGTAAGTTAATGCCAGTTTCTAGTTTCTACCAATGCAGATTAAATTTAAATTCGATTTATATTCTTTATCTTTTTCTAATTCTTAGCTTCGGTCATAAGTTCCAAAATCCATAAGTCAAAATAGTCATAAGCAGAGGATATATTATGTTTTGTACATACTGCTTATGCATTTCAAAAAAATTGAAATCCACAAGTAACATTCGATCTCTTCGAAACATTATCTTAAATCATTTCTAATTTCACACACGTATCACGTATACATCAGCTTTGTTGATTCATATCAGACATCAATTCTGATTTAATTGGATTACCGCTTCGGTGTTTGTCGTTCATTTCCTCTGTCACATGATTATCGGAAGGAGACAAGCTTGAGAAGGATCGACGGTCCAGAGCGGCTTCCGCGATTAATCGATAGATCTTCTTGCCGTGGCTATTGAACATGCGATTCAATTTGCATTTATATTGTATTAATTCAAAAGAACGCCGACTGCGCGATAAAGAAGAAGAAAGAATAGACGATGGATGATCGATCATAAAAGCAATAAAAATAGTAACGAACGCAGCGACACCAACAGGAGCTTGCAGTTTATCGCTGTGTTTCTCAAATTTTCTAAATTACATTGCGGAAAACGAGAGAAGCTTACGTAGAGAAGACGTCTGTCTTTTCTATAGAATTGGATATGTTTCCTTTTCATCCTGCATTTGGAAAAATAAAAGCATTGATATCTTAAATTGCAGTAATTTGAAATTTAATAGTTTTGAAGCTTCGTATAATTTAAGACGAACCAAAAATTGATAAATTTTACGATAATTTTAAATAATTTTATTATTAATAAAATACTACAAATAATTTCATAAATAATAACAGAATTCTATAAATAATTCAAATATTAATTATTAATAGAAATAATCTCTATTTTGTACTTACAATAGTTTTGAGTTATTGCTTTTTCTCTCTTTTTTTTTTCTCGTTTTGAAGATTTTTTTTATTCGTGTAATTCGAGTTTTATCTGAGCTCTCGTTCCGCGGTTCTCTATTCAAATAAAACCATAAAGACTACTGTATTTCTAGTACCACCGTGTTTGCGCGTAACGTACGGCTCACATTGCACCATTTCGGGAAAATACGAGAATGGTACGGTTCTAGCGAAGAACGGCGACGACGAGCGCAATATAATTCTCATCAGGGACCATCGCGTGCGGCCGGTGCATCGTAAACCGCACACACCGCGGAATCGTAATCAAATTGAAAGTCCGGCCAGGGCGTCTCGTCTCGCATCGAGACGAGACTAGATGAAACGAGATGAGAAGTACTGTCCTGCGAATTACGACATGTTATTGAAAATCTTGAAAATAAATGGAGATATCCCATTCAATATCCGAGATACGCGTATGTTTAATCTTCAAATTAACATAAAAAGCAACTGTTATCATTAATTTGTTGAAACCTATTTAAAATTGTTTTTCAAAAAATAAAATCTTAAAATAAGCAAAATTTATTAATCTATTTTTGTTTAAAAGAAAAGAGAGGGATAGAGAAAATTTAATACTATTAAAACTAATTTTAAATTAAAAGTTAGAATGATTTAAGATAAAATCAAACAATCAAATACGTCGAAATTAATTATAAAAACCAATTTTAATTTTATTCTAATATCTTTATATACAAAGTATAAAACATATTTAAGAAAAAATCTATTTAAAGATAAAATATTCAAAAGATACTTCACATGACCTTTAATATTCTTTGATGCAAGATTTAGCACTTTTCACAACCAGTGTATGCGAAATTTTTCATCCTCCAAGCGCAATCTCTCACCTATCCATTATTTCACGTGACTGTCTATTCTCTCTCTAACGCATCGAACTTCGTCATTCGACTAGTCACTTAAAGAGTAACTTATCGGGTTATTCTCTCTCTGTGGCGCGTCTTTGCTCGCATCATTACGCCGTATTGTTAGGATCATTATCGATACAACGCGGTCCTTTAGAGCCACTCCTGCTGTCGGATCTCGGAACCCTTAGTTGATGACGTCGGGTATCATACATCACGCCATTTTTACTCGGTTACGCGCGACTTCCCCCGTTTTATCACAGGTGGCTTAAGCATTTGTCAAAACCGGCCGGGAATCAAAGCGAATGCGCGCCTTGCAAGATTTCTCGAGAGTGAAGAACACGCCTTTAGCTATTTAATAAAATGTCAATAGCAGTCGCGCGTAGAAAGAAAGAATATTTCACATTTCTCTCTGTTTTCCGTGTTCCATAATGTTTTAAAAGATTGATTAGTGATCTTAATTAATTAACAGCTCGTTGAAAATCTTAGTTGGATTTAATTCTCTAGTATTACTTTGTGCCTTTTAAAGAACATCATGTTTTCTCAAAATTCCTATTCAAATTTCAATATGTAAAAAATAAATATAGTTTCAGTTTTTATTATGATAAAAATTTATTATTAAAGGTTTCACAAATGTACAAAATTTTTTCAGATTTTTACGTAGTCCGGAATCATAAAAGATATATGCTATTTTCCTCAATGACAGAGTGTAAACTATGATCGAAAATTTCGGTGTGTTGCTAGAGAATTAAGAATAGCTTTAAAAATTGGATTTTTAGAAGTGTTTCCATTTAATATTTTTACTTATGATACGTGTATATCAATAAATACTGTTATTTATTTGCAACAATATATCAAAAACTGATTGAAAGCTTAGAATAAATAAACGATTTGATAAATGTCAAAATAAATTCCGATCAATCAAAGTTTACGTGATAAATCAGCGATTATTCTGGGCAATAAATAAAGATCGATGGACCATGAATACAAAACAATGATAAACAGAAACTCACTGGGAATATGAATCCGACAACGGATGCTACGTAAACATGTCCGTAATTAATTACGTTTTCAATCAGATATCGAATGGATAACATATGATGATTTTCAACTGCAGGGTTATGCCGCCCTTAACGTATCATATTTCTTCGAGGTACGACGCGGAAGAGTTCGAGCGGGTCAGTTCGAGAGTGCCGGTATACACATCTTTCGCGTAGACTCGCGGCTCACGGTGTGACTAAGATTAAAATGTATGCCTCTCGAACACGTGGAGAGTCGACTAGTGGCGAGGTCGAGGCCTGCCCCATAAATCATCCTCCCCTGAAAATTTCAAGTAGCGCTCTCGGCTCAGCCTCCGAGAGAGGCGGATCATGCCGCCGTTGCAACTCGTGCAACGCGTTCTATTACGGGTGTCGCCAAAAAAAATATACGCCAGTGGCAGCTGGAACTGGTTCGGCGGGAAACTCTCTCAACCGAACTCTTTCTCAGGGGAAACTTCATTCAAGATTCCCCCTGCTTTCGCGGATGTATAAATTTTCTGAATTAAGCACTAAGGCGAGCTGCATCTCGAGAAGAAAAGAAATTGTAAAATCTATTCGCTATCTTGAAAATCCACTTTATTTGTCCAATCCGCTTTCACCTTTGGATTAATTTGTGTTTAATTTCTTAATGTCCTTCATTATTTAGTACTAAATAATCTGCAATTTTGTTAATTTTCCGCCAAGTAAAGAAAATGTAAATAAAAATATTATCTTACATGTCATTGATGAACAGAGATACATCCTTCAATGAATATATTTTAAAACAATTTTTCTCTTTACACAAATTTAAACAGGAAACATAATTATACAATTACTCTATGTTTAAAATACAAAATATTAAAACTAAAATATAATATGTAGTCTATTTCAATTATTAAAGGGATCACTAATGAAAATTGAAGCACACAAAGAGATGATGTAAAAGTTTCTCCAAGCGAGAATTATATGCGAATTCATTAGCGAGCGAGCTGAATCACGAAAGTGTTAATGCAAATCTCACGAAACACCCTGTATAAAAGGGATATGTAAGGGATATGTATATGTATAAAGCGTGTAGGTTCACAATGTACACACGTTAGGTGTGACGAATATGCGCGAATGACGGTTCGCGCAACGAGCACTGGTACGGTGTCTCTGTGTGTGTAAGTGTGTGCGCCTCTCGAGTGTCGAGGCGAGCTTTCCGTAAGCATTGACGGAGTGTGTACATCGCGCAAATAGGTCGCGGGTCAACGGCCATTCGAGGCTACATCCCGTTTATCATTACCGTATGATCTACAGCCGGGAAAAGGGAAGGCACTCGCTCTCTCACCCGCTCGAAGCTCGGAAGAGAGCAACGTGAGTCGTGCTCTTCGTCACGCTGCCAAGCGAATATGCGAGTGTCGACTTTGCGCGCGCCAATCTCTATGCATCTCGGAAAGACACACACACACACGTTCATTAATTCATTCGTTCATCGTGATTTATTCTCAATTCTTTTTCAAAAAATTGAAAAAATATAAATTGTCCAGACAGAGCGATAATTTTTTCAGACTGTTCTTCATAAAGTGACAATATTAGTTTCGCAAATAATTGTCTAAATAAAAATATAAACTATTAATGCCATAATAAATATGTAAAACCACAATTTCTAACAGCAACACCCGGACAACAATTTAAAAAAAATCATTGATATAATGATGCATTGAATGGAAAATTAATTAGTTTCTGGTTAGTTAATTGTACATATATCGGCTGTTTATCGAATATTTTCGTTTGGTTGATATATTCAAAAATATCACATATTTTATATTTTATTCATTATTAACTGGAAATATAAAAGTTCGAATTTTTATCATATTCGTTATACATATATAATATTTATAAAAAAAGTCATTTCCTTTATGATTGTTTTTTTATAAATAAATCGTACGTAAATTGTGTACAGACAGACAAGATAATTTAAATAACAATTTAGTCCGATTTAGGGAGACTATTTTATGTGATAAATTATAATAAAAAATAAATAAAAGGAATTTAAAAGCTGATTTGAGCGAGAATGAGCGAATGCAAGAGTGCCGCGATCGAATGAATGAAATCATTCAGATAGCATGTTTATACGCTCACCGGTGTAACAACTACGTCGAACGGTAGAGCCGGTCGGCACAGGCAACAATCCGGAAAGCAGATGGCACACCGGGTATAACGACGGATTATATATCGCTTGTTAGAGCACGCGATAATAATAAAGCGCGCAATCCCGCGCAATAAATGGTCGCGCGTGTCCGATAAAGGCCATTCATTGCAAATTGAGAGAAATGAAATGACTTAATCGGATTTTAATAACTATGTGACTATAAATATTCAATATATAAATTAAAAATATCGATAAGCATCTGTTGTAAAGATTCTTTTCTTTTTTTTACAAAATTCCCGGGAAGTTTCTTGTACGTCCAAGTCAATTTTCAATTTCCAATAAGTCACTTCATGATTTATATAATTATTTTAAAAAATTATTAGTCTGTTAAAGTAAGGTTTAAAAGAAATTAATCGATTAATCTAATTGCACTTCTCTAAATATAATTTTCAGAACGCTGCAATTATTTATATTTCAGCAATTCGAAAAAAAAAGAGAGAAAAAGAAATCAATTTTGCATTTGTCAAAAAAGTCGCAGTAAATAAAAAAAGTGATGTAAAAAGTCTCGAATATCCGATGACATCAATAGATAATATTTATTACTTTTTCACTGGACTTCCATCTGCATCTGATTCGTATTTGCCTTCGTATTGCTTCTCTCCTCGATTTTTTAATCTTCGAACTCTTTGATGCATTGGCTTCTATTAACATTCCTTGCAATATTACAATGCCACAATGGTGGCTTCTCTGGTCAATATCATGTAATAATTCCCGTTTTCGATTCGAAGCGCGATGTATTGTCGCGGTTTTCTGGCATACGAGATCTCTCAGATCACCGCAAAATCGGTTTGGTAAAATCGGAAAATTAATTTTGTCGGGGCGTATCCCGTGGATTCCAGGCGGAAGCGAAGCAGACGTGGGCGGCGCGGCGGCGGAGAATCCACTCTGCGTGATGCAGGGCGACAAGCTCGCAGATTCTGAATAGATAATGCGAGAGGCGCACGATGAAGATCTCATCAGTTCCGCGTAATTACCTCCCACATGAGAAGCCGTCCACGAAAGATTGTTACATCTGCAGCGGATAGCTGTCTTACCTACGTAATTTTCACAGTCTACACGTGCAGTCTTGCGTACGTGTGCGTACGCCACTACACGTGTATATATTCTTACACACATGCACGTACACGGGCACGAACTCACGAACGTGATTTCACGAAAACTTTGAGAGATTTCCGCCGTCCCGGTTGCTTGAGCCTCGAAGATATCCGTTCTGGCTAGTCGAGAGAGGTCAGAAGTAGACCAATTTCACTAACAAAGTAGTCTGCTCTAAAGTCGGAAAGAACTTGAAAACCTCCATTGTTTAAATCACGAGAGCTTGACTTTAA
>NW_017259490.1:3877835-3921539 GCF_001594045.1 Atta colombica | reverse complement strand
ATATATCTTTTCCATTATTGTATAACTAATAAAATAATATAAAATTGATTTATTTATTCAATGTATATGTTTATTTATAAAAAGATAAATAGCTAACAATAAGATATTTTTTTTAATTATATACGATATAACTTTCAATTGTATAAGACAAATAGCTAACAATAAGATATTTTTTCTATAATTCCGAATTCTATAATATAATAACTATACCATTAATTCTATCAATTTGAAGTTTTTAGAATAGCTTTCATATTTCATGGTTCGATAATAACATTAATAGATATTGCAAGACGTTCCGCAATAAATGTTCCAATAAATAAAGAATTCGAATCAATGTGAATTCACATTTCTCAGATTGATGCAATGCCAACACTTTAACGGTCTTGAAATTGCGCAATGATCTCTCACTGTTAGCGATAATCCCTCTTTTAGCGTCACTTGACACATTAGCCGACGTTTCTGATCTTCCTGCCTGGTCTTTATGTAGATTTCACGTTTTTTTCGATCACATTACACTGGTACGGCGTCGCGTAATCCATGCTTCCGTAAATGTAAGATGACTCTGCTTTCCACTTTGTGCTTGTACCAACATGCATATACCATACCGTTACCGACAAGTTTTAATCTGCTCGCACACATACAAAACATCAATTCTCATCTTCTCGCTTCTTAAGTAGCCGGGAATCAGAAGGCAGCCAACGACAAGTATACGGATAGATTTTGTTACCGGAAACAGCTTGCGTAACTCATCGTAGCTGCGCCGTCCATAAATTTAATCTTTCATCGAACTATTCTCTTTAATTTTATATAGAACTTTTTATCCTTCACCAACAATATAAAATTTAACTCTTCCGTTAATAATAAGAATCTTCGAGAAATATTACAATTTTTTTATTGCTCTGGATTATATAAAAATTTTGAAAAAATTCTGATATATTTGTTGAAACTTTAACATTGAGTTTTTGCCATTTAGAAATCGGATTGTATTTTATTTATTTTTTACAGAATTAAATTTATCTAGCAAAATTCCGAATAAAAATATAAGTGTTTTTGAAGACCCTAATCGTTAGCGGAGGGTTAAAATAAAGAAGAAGTTCAGAAACAAATTAAATAAAAGTCGAAGAAAAACAAATCTGCCACATCGGAGAACATGAAACGTAGAAACGAGTTTTCGTGCTACAGCTTGAAAGTCGATCAGTGAGCAATGGGTAAAAACGCGAAAGAAGAAACATCCAATTCCTTCCTCTTTGAAGTCCGAGGTAATGCGAGAATCCGGAGACTAAGGACGCAAACGCTGGAATTAGCGAGATAACGACTTTAACGCTCATGAGACGTGTAAATTCCCGGTCCGTTCGTAATACGCTTCGTAATACGCGGCGGTCTGCGACACGAACAATGTCGCCGACGTAAATTTCCTTCTTCGCGTAAGCGTAACCTAATTTCTTCTTGTGCCCTACGATGCTCCAATTCCGCTGCGCGCTTAATGAAAATTCGCGGTCTCTATGGAGAGGATCCAGCCGACGCGACAGCAGGGCAAAAAGACATACGTAGGGTCACCTGGGACTTTGCACCCGCGATAAATGACACTCCACGCGATCATTCGAATCTAGAGATCGCGAATTCACGGCAAAAACCCCATTGTTTTTTTGCTGGCGTTTCAACGTAATTAATGCCGAGTGCTTTCGTAGTTGGGTAAGTGTTTCTTACCACCGGTTGTTATACGCTTCGACACGCCGCGCTTGTTAATTATAACGATTATTTCTCGATGGATTATTTCTTGCCATCGTTGGTATTTTCGAGAATACATACATATAATAGAGACACACGAAAAAAGATACAGAAAAAGTTACAGAAATAATTGCAGCGAATTTTTCAAAACGCTCTTTTCGCTTAGAGTTAAACTGAATTAAAAATAAAAAAATTAGTTATTTTATAAACTTAATTTAATGACATTTAGAAGATCCTAAGACTAATAAAATTTCGAAAAGTGTAGAATTTTATGTATTTTCTAAAATTTCCGAGTTCAAAGAAGTCTTAATTATTTAAATTTCTTTTGTTATAAAATTGAATTAAAAATGAGTTTTAATTGGAGATCAAAATATAAAATTTAGAACTAAATTACTTCTATAAGTAAATATATTGGAGTACATATCTTTTAAAAGATAAAGAAAAAAAAAACGTTTTAAACAATATAATTTCTAAATAAGAATTCAATAATTAACAAATTAATATCAAAAACTAGATACTCTTCTTATCGAATTATCATTAGGAAAACATTTAAAGAAAACATAAAATCATGACTAGATTTGATTTGTACATACAGCCCAATATATTATGTTGAGAGGTACTTATTCGCGCAAGGTTTATATATAGAAAGAAGGTTGGCGAGGTGGTCTGAAATTAACGATGTAGCAGCACGAATAGAAACGTCCTGCTCGGCGTTGTTTGTTAAGTAGAGCTTATCTCATACTGTAGTCCTTTATACCTCTTCACTCCTGTTAACCCTTTCGACGACCACTCCGAGACGATGAGAGTAGAGCTCCATTACTCAAGTTTTTACCAGTATACTACGTATACACCAAATGACCCACTTGTGCCAAGTTTAATCCGAGATCTATCACACACAGCCGGAATTTTCGAGATACTTCATGTATACCAAGAAATTTTGGCAAGTCGATGGCTCTTGAATTGTCGGTCGTTCAAGTATCGCTTGCGAGCTATCGAATATTGGAATATTGGAATTTTAGAGAAGCCGAAATCCATCGTGCTTCTTTTTTGCAATTTTTTGCGGCTGTATAGCTTCGGTACGATATACGATATATAAAGAAATATTGTAGGTACAAGAGATTTTCTCTCGAATAGGCAAAAAAAAATCTGTTAAAAAATTTTGCTTGTTACTCTTTTTTTATTACATTATATTATAATTTTATAATTATTTAATAATTATTTCACATTTAATATATTAATCATTTCCGATTTACTCTGTCTTAACATATCTTATATCGCTCTATGTATATCCATAATTTTCTTATATCTTTTTAAATTTCTATTTAGACAAAAACTCTCTGCAACTTTTTTTGTCCAATAATCTTTAATTAAAAAAAATAAATAGAGTTAAAATTATATGGGAAATTATCATAGGGAAGTAAATATTTTATTTCTTTGAATATAGCAAATGGAATATTTATTGTCCGATCAAACAACTTAACAATTATTTTTATTTGTAACTATACAGATATTACATAAAGTAAAAAGAAAAAGAAGAGACAAGAAAAAAAACATGGAGAAAAAAAGTTCATGTCGCGCGAGATGCAGCATTATGCCTCTCCATAACCGAGCGAGCGATATCATCGCCATCATTTGTCTCCGCCGGCCGAGCGGGCGGATGAGATTTCACTTCGACTCGTTTCGCTATTCCACCTGCGTCACGAAACTTTCATGTTTATGAAACGGCTAGGGAAGCTCAGAAAATAACGTAAATCCCGGCGTTCGCGCAACGAGTCGGTGTTACCGGAGTAGAATGCAAATCTTCCGATATGCCATCGCGCGAAGAGCACACATACAGCCCAGATGGACTATTTAAAAACACATACGGTATGCAGTTGAAATACAGTTTCGCTCACAGAATATTTTTGTCGATGATTCAATACGATAACGACCGCAATCTCTTCTTGAGACAAAAAAATATTTTTTGTCATTTCGATTACTCTATTATTCTACATATCACAGATAAAATAATGCGCAATTTCTTGCATATAAATTTAAAAAAAAAATTTGAAAAATTCTATCTATCATTGTATGTAGTATTAATATATTAGGACCTGAAAAAACATAATCGTGATGAGACTAAAATTCTTCGTAATATAATTATAAATCTTGAAAAATATAATTATATCCTTAAAAAAATTATCTATTCTACTTAATTAACATACACGTATTGTTGGAAAAATCTTTCTAGAGTCTCCAAAAAATAATTTAGAACAGAATTACAGAAGAAGCTTTAAAACTTTATTGATGCTAAATCAACAATTGAACATCAACAATTGACATACATCTGTCCTATCTATTATACACATCTAGGATTCGGATAGTTATTCGAGCATGTTACCCACGTGACCGGTTCCGGATGCCGCTAATAAGGCCAGCCGATAAATGGCGAAAGAAGATGACGAGAGAAGGATGCACCGAGCGTGATAAATCGTAGAGGCACCGCTCCTCCCCGCCTGTGCTGAATAGGATTCCCATGATTTATCGCGACAAGATATCAACGAGGATAAAGAGCTCTCGCGGCGCTCGAGAGCGCTACGAATCGATCCGCCGCTCGATACTCGCTATACGACGCCATTTGTTACGGGCAATGAGGAACCTAAGGCGCCGTTTGTATCGCCGACATGAAGGGCGCGTCCTCGCATCAGAGCTGCATATGGAGGTTACGGATGCACTTTGCGCGCTATATACTTTTTACAGTGCATCCGATATTTCCGAGCGATAGTCGAATATTGCAAGAACAGAACAAGAAAGATCGGTAATTTCAAAAGAATATAAAAGAACGATAACACTGTAATAAACGAGAGCATTTTGTTTTCGCGGGGCATTCTCATTTGTCCGACGGAACAATCGACGAGGAATCCGAGCCACATCTTTAAAGAGAAGAGTTAATATCCCATTTCTCACCTAGCGTAAGGAATCGTTCGGCGAGTCCTTACGAGCGCGGTCGGGAGAGATTTACACGGAAGTAGAGCAAGACTCGAGGAAGTCTTACGCTTTCGCGTCACGTGCTGAAAAATGACGAGGAGGAGTGGAGAACAACTCGCGCGGTTGTTTCGCGCGTTATTGCTCTCGGCACTTCGAATACCTTCGTCTTCGCGTTATTAGCGCCCGCTCCGAGATACTTATTATATCATTACAACTGTAACGAGATGTTAAGAGACGTTACCGACAACGCGCGCACGTTCACTAGCGTTTATTACATAACGGAGGTAACTAGTCGCTAATAGTCAGCCAAGATTGAAACGCCGAGTTGTAAAATGATACCATGCAGCTCGTACACGTGTCATACCTTGAGAGAGAAGTGGATAAACATCGTAATTGGGAAACGGAAGCTCATGATGATTTTATGGAGACTTTATGTACTTTAGTTCGAAGGTAGTCTAAGACATGAGAAAATAAATTGGTAATTTGCGACAATACAAATAATGAAGATTAATTCGATACTGTCTCCTTCTAATTCTTTAATTCTATTCTGAATAAAAATATTCCTTTGATGTATGGTACCTTGCTTGCTCTTAAATAGACGGTATATCCGTTAAGTAATATCCTTGCATGCGCAGTGCATTCACATTATCGACACTTTCAGAAATTGGAATGGTCGGAGATCGACGTAGGCGGAAAATAAAATTGTCGTCGCAATTCTGCGAGAACGCGCGGCTCTCTCCGTAATTTCTGTCGATCCCAGGGAACTGACAGCAACTTTATCGCTAAAGTTATAAAAAAAAAAAAAGACAGAAACGGAAGAAAGGAAGAAACGGGAGTGAGCCTCGTGCGTAATACACGCGATGGAGAAGTAATCCGCGAGTCGAACGCGTCAACGTGCGTTTTCCATTCACGAGACAGGAGAACGAGCTCTTTCGCGGCGACGAAAATAAAAGAAAAAAAGGACGAATACTCTTCATCATTACTCGCGCGTCCCGAAATGGTGAATACGCGAGTTCCATGCAATTTACAGTGGAGGAGTACAAGGAAAGGATGCCAGAAAATCAGATGATATGGAAGAAGAGGACTGAGGGAGTATAAAATCAGCCACGAAGAAAGGAGAAAACGAAACGGTCGTAACAATGTCTTTATATTATGTGCACGGCTGAACGTTTTCCCGAGGTTTGCTTTTAGGCGACAGCAATGAGGAGAGAAAAAGAAAGACAAGAGAAAGAAAAAGGAAGAAAAGAAACAACGGGATTGAAATGTATCTTGATCTTGCGAGTGGATTTACATAATTGTTTCGACTATGCTGTCTTTTTCCCCAGACAGAATCGCCGTCGACTACGGAGGCGGACCCCCGATATTGGATTTCGCGGCGTAACAGCGGAGACATAAAGGATCGGAGGACGAACTCGTAAAAGGGCGCATCACAGAAGGCTCTTCGCTGTTTCTACCACGATTGATTTTCCTTTAGAAGTGGATTATGGTCGTGTGCGATTGTTGGAATTATGGTCAGCTTTCTTATCAATTGTCGCCGACTCACTTTCTTTGCTAGATACTTCCAGTCGCCGTTCTCACAGCAAACGTCAAAACATTTATTATTTATTTTTAAACATTTTTAAGCAATTCTATCAATTAAACACTTTTTTATTTCTAGTAATTAAGCAAATAATTAAGAAAAAAATTCCAAAAATTATTCTAATTAGAAACTTATTTCTTTAATTTTTTTAGCTTGTATGTAAAAAAATGTAGCCGCAATAACAAATGATGACAAATGATGACATGCTCTGCATTCATATAAAGTTTCAAATTTTTTTGAATTTACGGGTCGATAAGCATGCTCCTTGTTAGTTGGAGAAATCAGTTATTGCCCAGAAGCAAATTATCTCGATTGCTTGTATCTGTGTAATTTGTGCTCTTTGAACTCTCGACAGCGAAAAACAATTCCTTGTTATTTCGTTGCGCCGCGTTGCATTTCCCAATTCGATTTTCTAGCAGTGATAGAATTTGTCAGATCTCGTTAGCCGAACTCGAATAATTGTAAGGTCCAATTTTTCCTACGGCGGATATACCTTCTTTTAGTTTACAAGAAATTTCAATAGCAGAACAAACTGATACAAATAACAAATGTAAAGTAATAAATATCTCTTTATATAAGTTTATATATATTCTCATATCTTTTTCAAAGTTTTTTTAAATATCGAACTTCACATGTCAAATTTCTATAAATTTAATAAATATGTTAATTTTCCATTTTTACTGCGCTCTAATATATAACTTATATTACAAAATATCTTGCATTTTAGAGAAATTTTAATAATGTAGTTTTCGGAAAATTCCACGATCACATAAGAGGCGTAAAATTGCGAGGAAAAAATTTTCACGCAATTACCCGTTCTAATTAAAGATTATGTATTTCCGAGTAAAATCTATATGTAACAAAGAGAGCTTCCATTAATCCTGACATTATATAGAATCATCAGAAATAAATTCAATACCGCGTAGTAGCGAAGAGCGAGCGTCAGACAATAGGCAATTCCTGAAATGAGCTTTTCATGTCGCGCGCGGACTGTAACGTATTAACTGTCATGTCGCGCGCGGACGATAAACGCGCGACGCGCATTAATAATTGCGACGGAAGGAGTGTATCAGAAAATCAGAAGGAGAGATGTGCTCATCGCGTCGGATGAAACCTAACCAGCTCGACGACCTGATTGTCGAGAATACCGGGTGCTAAACGGAAACTGGAACGTGGACTATGAGAGGAAAATCATGCTGTCGGCGGAGACAGCAACGGTAGCGACGGTTATTCTCAAATATTGAAATAGCGTATCGGAGATACGGCGGAAGCGATATCCTCGTCCTTTTCATTACGGACACGCAGCGTCATCCGCAAGGACGTAAGCCTCAATTTTTCTCCGTATAGAGAATGTACGCTCGTCGCCCGCTATTATCGTGCGATATTGAATTTCGATAAGTTCGATCTGCCGCAAAAACAGTCTCGTCTGCGTCCCGCATCATATAGCGCCACATCATATCGCACGTGAATTGCATCGAGAAACGTGGTTACGTTGTGCATATATATTTGCTGTTGTTAACGTTCGCTCACTTTGGCCGGAAGCAAACATTTTCCCGATCGGTGGAGTTATTATATTTTCCGATCGGATATACGAGACAATTTATTTCCCCGACTAATTATAAATTAATCTCTATTATTAGATCGAGATTAACACGAGTTTGCCTATCCGCCAAGTTTGACGCCGACACTTTCCCACGAGGAATTAATTTATGATCCATTAAATAGTCGCGCATGAATCTCTGGTAATAATGAATCCGCATAATGAATTCCATTATTACTCGAAGATGGTGGAACGAAACGACCACGTTTAACATAGGTACTGTGCGTTTAAATGAATTAAAATGAATTTGAATAACCCTTAATTTTACAATCTCGGAATCACCGATTTTAATTTTAATGTTGTTCTCGTATAAAAATTAACCGTTAAAAATTTTCAATAACCACTAGTCTATTTCTTCCAATATTAATTATATAATGTGGATCGACTGTAACGTGATCCTCGCTTCTGCAATATCAGAAGCGTTCGGCAATTGACTCCGAGAAATTAATTTACATTCATTCAAATGTTGCTGAATTCGTTCTCTCAAAATAATGAATTTATAGATAAACGACATTACAGAAAACGGCGAAATTAGATAATGTAGTTAGCATTAATAGCGATCATTCAATTAGATTTAAATAATTTTCAAATTCAGCTATTTTGAATGTAATGAAGATATCTTGGATAATAAATAACTCCAATTGAGCATTATTATTATCCTCTTGAATTCTTAATCAATATTTTATTTAAGATTAGAGCTATGATTTATTATTAAGTCGATTATTTATATAATTCTTATTTCTATTATCATTATATTTCGCAATTTACAAGATTTTTCGAATTATTGTTAAATATAATAATGATTCTAATCGATCTTAATGTATTCTTTTCTCTTTTAGAGAGAAATTGTTAATTTTTTTTAAAACAGTTAAATCGATAATCTGGTTTAAATAGGCAATCTTTTGTGCGCCAAATCTGTTAGTTGTATAATATAGATGTTACCGTACCGTAGAAGTATTGTAATACGGTGCCATTTCCGGACTTAAAGCATCACGAGCGGTAAGAATAGCATGGTGAAGCGCATCTTTCATCCGAAAACGCGCGTATCTTTTATGCCCCGGAGCAGAAGGAAGTCTTCTTTGTTAACCAAATTTTCACTCCCAACCTGATTTTGTAGTCGACGCGTTGTTAGTCGGCGTGTCACTTACAAACTGGCATTATAAATCCCGAAAAGGAGAGAGGCGGGAGAGAAGGGGCTGTGTACGGCCGAATTACCATCTGGGATTTATAACTCCTCCGGCGGACCTTTCAAAAATAGGGCCATATTTCGAAGATAAACGTGACTTATGAACCCTACGACCCATATTTGCGCGGGCATTATACCAGCAGCCCCCGAGCAGCTAGTTGCGGTAGTTTGTCGAAAATAGTCCGTCCCTCTCGAGCCATTTTGTTCGCTAGCGGCGCAACAATATAAGTGAGAACGCGAGATAAAAAAAAACGAGTTTGCTTGAATAGCGTTCGTTTTCGATATATACTTCAAGAGAATCACTATCATCACTTAAAAAATTTTTTTCCTATATCCAAGGAAATGAGATTAAAATAGAAAATTAAGAATTACACATTTTTTTTCATATTTATCAAGAGTTTCCTGTTTTATTATATTCATATTTTTTATACTTATTTGTACATAACTTACAATTAGAATTTACTTTTTAAGTCTATATAGTTAAGATAATCTATATAATTGTGCAAGAGATAATTTTACTTGAGAAATGAAAATTATATGAATTATTCACGATGCGCGAATACTGTTTTCTCAATGTAACAGACTCGTTATAACGAAAGCATATTATTAAAACAGCATTCTGAATTACAGTTTCGGACAAGCGTCGTGCATTAATTTCACGCGGAAATGATTACTGCATCATATGATGCAACCTCCCCACCTCCTCAATAAAAAAGTTCTCAATTCAACATTGAGCCAGTCCGATTTAATTATTACTTTGTGCCACAGAAATGATTATCACGTAATTAAGGTATTCGTTAACGCAGATGCCGACAAAGTAACAAGCGAGTTCGATAATCATTAAAGGAGATAATTATTGAAACTGTAACTTATGAATGGCAGAATTATGTAATGAACACAAACACATTAACAATTTATTAAAATTTTATACAAAAATGTAACTGAAATTGTTCTAATACATTAATTAGTTAATTTCTACTACTCTTCTACTCTTCTACTCTTCAATTGTAATTTCAACATTTAAGAAATTTCTTTCTATATATTTTTCTGTCAGCATATAATAGTTTCTTACAAAATGCAATATTTTTTCTCGAGTTCTTTCACGAGTTCTTTTCCCAAAGCGCTATTATTTACACTTCTTCTTTATGCTTCACGCTAAACTTCAGTTACAATGAGAATTTTAGATATTCTTTCGGATTTTCCTCGATTTAATTCACAGACGCGTGTCGCCGGAAAATGACTTCTCTCTGAAACATCGATCCGTCGCGTTGCTGGATTGTGCATAGGCAGTGCGAGTTTTTGTCAGGCCGAAGGTCGTCGAGTGGAAAATCGAGAAAACTTTCGGGCGACGAAGCTGTCGGAAGTTTCAGCAAACTGCATCTGCATCCACCAAGCGGACTTGCTAAAGAAAAGTATTGCGCGGAAGAGAAATTTACATATTATAATACGAACCCGGAGATTTACATGAGATAATAAATATGATAACGGCGTATCGGAAAATTTCACATGCCGCATTATTTTGCGAACGTTTTTTAAAATATGGCCCTATTCAAAGCATAGATTCTTGCACACCGTAACCAAATTTTTCAACGTGCGCTATTCGACGCGCCATTACGGCGATCGTGATCGAATTTCATCACTTCGATAATGCCGGAAACTAATTTTCTACTGATTTTAAATTCGCTATTGTTATTCGTTATATAGACGGAGCGATACAAAAACCGAAAATAATTTCGTGATTATCACGAACATTCCGTCGAGGAACAAAGGATTAATTCTCGATTCTTGAGTTCGATGCCTATGCACATCGCGTATCGGCCTTCCGGTTTTTTTCCTACGTGTAGGCTAGATAACTCGCGATGTTTTTTTCTTGCCTTACGTCCCAGTATGAGTTCCAGTGTCCACGACGTGACTGGAACAACAAAACGGCTCTCCTCGTTGTCTCTGCGAGAATCGTTGTTCGAGAAACAAGCATTCTCTCTCCCCCTTTAGAACTGCGATCTACTATCTACAGATCGTATACTGTATCGACATCCGACCGAAAAAAACGATACGAGGAAATCCCAATTGTACTGGGTGTACTGATTAAACGATTGAACAAAAATGTGCGAGCATACATCAGTTAATATCAAAAAATGCATCGTTAGAAAATTTAACAATTTTAGAAAAAATGCAAGTTCAGTTAGATAATTCGAAATTCAGTGATTTCAAATTATAGAAACTATAAAATGTAAACTTTCAATAAAAAGAAATAATCTCTAATTCATCTTTGCTGTTTTATTACTTTCGACTTTTGTTGCACTTAATTCATATCATTCATTCATTCATTTTCTAAGACAGATTTTAATTATTACGTATATTTAGTTATTATGTTTTAATAAATAAATATAGCATCAAGATATCTTTTTACGATATTATTTCATGCATAAAATAGAAATCATATAAAATAGAAATCATACAGAATATTTCTCATTACATATGCCCCATTTTGATGCCAAAAATGTGCCTGTAATAAATCACGATTGCTTAAGAGTTAATAAAGTCTTGAATTAAATGAAAGTAGGTAGAATAAATATCACCCTTTCAGATGACCACCCTGTATACAAACTCCCCGCGGACTTCAGTACGAGTAGATACATCCGCGTGACGTCGCCGGGGGCGGTCTCGCTCTGCGAGATGTCGATGAATTATTTATTAGGAGTGCGTGGACATGACGCGTCGGATATATATCTACATTTCTAGATCTTGTCATCGAGACCGCCTACCGACAATATCGTGTAAGAAGATAAAAAGAAAGGAAAAGATAATGATTCAGGGCGAGTCGCATGTCCATCATCCGCGCTGACCGGAAAGTCTTTGCGATCAAGACAATGTAAGTGATTCAAGTACAACTTGAGTTATATAAGCATTTTATGCCTCCATTGAATCGAATGCGACATGGCAAATATTTACGTAAAAATAAAGCGAAGCAAAAAGTGAAGGAACATTCATACAACTGTGTGAAATATTATCTTCTACAAATGAATTTATAATAATTTGCGTTTTAAGAAGGCGAGAAGAAAAACATAATTATAAAGTTAATATATGATAAAAAATTGTTATGGTCGTACAACGGTAATAGCTAAATGGTACCAATTTCCTATCACTTTAGTATCACCTGTAATTAATTTACGTAGTAATTAATTCATTAGCGACACTTCGAGCGTATAATTCACTCACTCGCACAGAATTTAGCGAGGTTAATTTATGATTTCGCTAAAACGGTAGTTCGACAACAAGTATGAGAGAGGATCATAAATGTAGCTACGGATAATCGTCCGTAGTGGAACGTAAACTCATGTCCCCCACTGTTATTTGTTCGTCGAATTATCGGGGAACGACGCGTAAAGCAGTTATATTCGTCGTCCGAGTTCCCGTTTCTGCCACGAGACTCGCGCTAATTCGCAAAGACGCCGGTGGTCGTTTCTCTAATTGAATTCCGGAGAAATTGTGACGTCCATTAAGCATGGCACGCGAGAGAACGCGAACGAACAACTTTTCACGGTGACGCCAACGCGCGCTCGCGCGACTTTTTCCACGTTAAATTACTTGGCACCCTCTGAGTTATAGAAACAAAGACAGAGCATATTGTTGAGGGACACGTGTTTTTCTCCTTTATTTTTTTTTAACTCACGTGTACATTTAATTTTCATTGAAGATTAATCATTAGGCCAGGTTTTGCATTTGTTTGTTAACTTGTAGTTAAGCTTAACCTGGTAGTAATGTAAAAATTGTATTTTTCCGTCTATAATTAATCACTAAACTAATGGTTTTAAAGTTACCGTCTATAATTAATCATTAGTTTAGTGACTAATTACAGAAAAACACTATTATTAAATTATCATCAAGTAAAGTTAAGTCTAAACTTAAATAAATTAATCAGATAATAAAAAATCGGGCCTTAGTATACATGATGGTTTTTTGGTCCTTTACTACACATGATACGTCACTCGTGCGCCAGATTAATTTTCATCACTTTAACAAATACACAAAAATTATTAAGCGAGTCTTACTTCATCTTTAGAAAGTCTATATCTATAAGGTTGTGTATTTAAAAAAAATTGTATATAAATGTTATAAATAATTATCCAATGCTCCTAGTTTTTCGAAGAAAAATTTGCAGGACACGAATAATCTAATCTTGTATACTAAGGATTAAAAATCTACGATCCAATAGAAAAACTTCTCAGAAAATTCTTTTTTATGCGTTTAAAAGAGAACACGACGGTTTCAGAACGCGTATGCGTGTCCATCAGAGCAGGCTTAAAATCCGCGCGAGTCATTTCGAAACAAAGTCGCCTCGTCATTCACATAAAGAAATCCAAACTTATATGAGGATCGGCGACGATTTTAGATTCGAGTCACGTCCATGATCTCCAAAATGAGAAATGTCTGCCGCATTTACGTGTTCTCACGGCAAATCTCGAGGTTCGCGCGCGAGTACGGCGATCGTAAAAGCTGATAATTCGAACGGCGGAAACATGATTTTTCTTTGACTAACTTAATCCGTCGTTCAACTTGACTAATCTTATTTATATGTAAAATACGCCGCTTAACACGTGTATTCAAATCTTCAAACGATATCGAATTATTCCAGTAGAATATAGTAATAAAATATATATATTTGTAGGATATTCAGAGGATATTACATCAACATTTAAATCTGACGAGATGTCGGAATATTTTATATACACAGTGAGAGAAATTTGGAGGCCGTTGGGATTCTTAACACACGCGATGTATTCACGTCGAGCGATGTAATTCACAAGCGCGTCGGAATCTCGTGTATCTCGTCATTACACCTGCCAGCCGCAGCGGAATAACCGGGCCAACAATTCCATTACGAGCGAGCACTGAGGACTGCGAAGTTATCTCCCTTGAGTGAGACGGACCGTTCCCCGTAATTAGATATTCGTAAATGACGCAGCGACCTCGGTCGACGTCGTATTGTCGAGGTGAGCATTCTCCCGTGACGTTCATACAAACTGTCCCAGAAGCTGCTCGCAAACCTGATATTCTCATTCATTATTACCTTGCCTATCACTAATTCGAGACTTCAATTATAGCTCATATCAATTGGGAAGACATTAGAATTAAATTGAGTGTATCTTCGATCCGGAGAAACCGGAGAAAGGGCACACGGTGTTGCGAGAATAAATAAAATTTCTACATATCAAATATAAATTCACACGATTAAAAACACATCTAAATATACATCAAATTAAATTCATCTTAATTACAATCTTTTTTAAAAAATATATATCTATATGTCAAATATCATTTATAGTGTGAATTATGAAAAAACGATTATAGAAGAAGTTACAAAAAATGTCAGTTTTCATTAAAAAATTTATGTTTTTAAAATTAGATCTATCATGAAAACTTAGGATTTAAATTTTTCATTTGAAACATTTTCATCTGTAAATTTTTATCGGAGTACAGCGAAAGAATAAAAAAATTTAAAATACGGCGGGAAAAAGTTTGAGAGCATTGGTAATAATTCTAGGTCTATAAATCAACGTTACAGCATATCGTACATACGTATCGTATAATATTAGCGAGGAACAATAAAAATGGTGTTTACAATTAAAGCAGCGAAAAAATCGGCTTGGAGGATATCTGAGAGGCAGGTTTACGGGTAACTCATCCCGGTTCATGTTGCTAGTTTGTTCGTTCTTTTTTCATCGAGAGATCGCCTCCTCGTTGGTGCACCGGATGTAGACACATGAAAAAAGGAAGACGAAGCATAAAAGAAAATTTATTAACGATAAGAGATAACGTGACGTAAGAGAGTTGCTCCGGCTGCGCGGCTATGATGCGGGAAAAAAAGGTGAAAAAAAAAGATGAGCGCGGAAGGTTCGATAATGTCGGGACTGCAACGGATATCGCGTGCTGCAATTATTATAAATATCATGGGTCGAGTTGTATGTAACACAGAAACGACTTTATCGCGAGAAAATTTAAATTACATTCGTTACCTACGCTGAAAATGTCAAATAAAATTTATTTTAGCTCGGAAAGGGGGCAAATTATTGAAACGGTAAAATCAGTCAGGAAATAATGGAAGAGAAATTATTGCAGATTGAAATTTTATATAATCCCTCTTAATATCTCTTTAGAAAGACGACAAGTCATCTGCACGAATTTAATAACAAGAATTAACGGACCTATCCTCGACCGAAAGAAACCGAATGAGAGACGCATTAATAATGTCGCGCAAAGCTGCCATTAAATGTAAATTCGACGTTATCGTGCGAAATTACGACGGGTAACGACAAATTGAATTGCTCCCAGTCGAGTGACGTTTCCAGCAAAATTTTTACTTTCGTTATGTCTCGCCGCCGAGTAATTCTCTCTTGTCTGTCTTCATTCCGTGCCGTCTATTGTCGGTAATGACTGCGCGATAAATCGCGCGAAATATCTTGTCTCAAAGCAACAATGGACGGCGTTAATTACGGGCGGTAAAAGAATAAAGGCATGTCGACGTTTAACGAAGTTCATGCAAGGATTTTTCACGCTTGAAACGCGCCGACTGGCAAGATGTCATTCTTAATAAATGAAAATACAATACGAAAGCGGGAAAGTGAAAGTGCAGAGAAATCAAATCACTGATAAAATAATGTACATTAATCTATTTAATCCTTTCACGGCTGATTTTTTTTTTCAATGAATTACTGGCAGTGTAATAAAAATACAATATAAAAACTTTATTACAGATTTACGAGAATTTAGGAATTCAATCGAACAAATCCAGTGTCTCAAGGGTTAAAAAATGTTAAATTTAAATATTAATACACAATAGCTTTAAAACCGCAATTAAAAAATCAATGATATATCTCTATTTGCAGTCAGGAATATTCAGTGCTCGCATGATTACATTATATTTCATAGACAATCTCAAATAAAATAACTTCCACGATTCCACATAATGTTAAATTAAATACGCATTAGCTCTCTCGTTCATTGTAATCGTCAGAAAATCCGACATTATTTAAATCCGATCGCAAAAGCGAATTAAAGGAAATAATGGCTTGCGAGACTGAAACACCGGTGATGACAAATCGAGCGTGCGCAACCGGCGAATAAATTCATTCATTCATTCATTGAATTCGCGACAAACGTCGATTTCCGGTCGCGCGGCACAGTGCGAAGTGTTTCAAATAATGGTACGCGATAATGCCCTCGTTAATAATGCAGCGTTCCGATCGAAACGGATAAATGAACCTTCGCCGGCCGCGCTTTGTTCTCATTACCGATAATACGCTGTGCACATTGCAAAAAAAGAAAAACTAATATAAATGATAACCCCGCATCAATTTTATAAGAAAAAATGGTTTTCTGCGGATTTGGCTAATTTTTGGATATATTGTAGTTCTCTTCATTCTGAACAAATATCTCAATAAGCACAACTTGTTCCTATGAGTCGTTTCCGTGTTACAAGTCAGTAATCATGTAAAATCTGGATTTTTCAAAGTTTGTAACACGGAAATGGCTCATAGGATCAAGTTGTGCCTATCGAGATATTTGTTCAGAATGAAGAAAATTACAACATCCAAAAAATTTGCCAAATCCGCAGAAAGACATTTTCCTATAAGATTGGTGTGGAGTCATTTTTGTTCGAAAGTAAAGTAACCACCCATCCGTTAGATTTAGGTGGCATTTTAATCTTCCAACGATTTCGTAGGATTTCCGTGCGAATAAACTCGCGCGATTTTACGATGCATATATGCAAACGTCACCGGCAATATCCCGCTCTCGAAAAATATCTATTTTATCCTGCGCATGATTATGCACACATATATGTATTTACATTGGCGATAGTGAGAATAATATCTCGCAATATTCTAGTCGGTTATATAAATAATAAAAATAAAGAAAAAATAAAAATAAAAATTTCAAAAACAAAAATTCAATCATTTATTTGAAGGTTTATAATAACATTCTATGAAATTCTGTCTGCAGATGATATCGATGCTGATCAAGCAATATCAGCAAAAGCAATGATTTTGATTTTAAATAGAATGCACAAAAATATTCTTAACGAGTAATTTGCGTTGTTACATAACGTAAAGTGATATTATGAATTAAGCACTGACTTTTTTATAAGTATGTAATTAATTGTTTCATTCATTACTTATTAATTTATTAATTTAGTACCGCCAATATTAAAATTTCTTTTATTATATATTCGTCTCTTTATATGTATATTGTAACACTAGGGCTATAAATATATAGATAGCATATTGAAGTTCAGAATCTGTTTCTTTATATCAGTATTATAATATCTGTGTTAGACTACAAATATTAGGATAATATTTAAATTAATTATTCCCAAGTTACTGAAATATACATGTTCAAACTATATAGTATATCTACTAGAAGGAATAGAAAATTATAAAGAATTCTATATGTCGAATTTATATAAATAATACGAATTATTGAAATAATATATCATTAATTTACTGAATTAATGATATATTTACATATATTGTTATTATTATTATTAGAATTAGGATTATATGTATTTGTTATTCTAATCTGTATGCATAATTTATCTTGTGAAATCAATCATAAAATTTATAAAAATAATCTTTAAATATATTAAAATTAATTAAAAACAATTAAATAAAAATAATTTATTGTGTATATATTGCATATATATTCAAAAAAGTTAATATATGAGTATACAGTTGTCTACAAAATAAATACGTCAACAAATGAACGTATTTTTTTTAATAAAATGAGATTAAAAATCATGTTTTATTGTAATTGTCTTTTAATTTAATCCCTAATTAAGATAAATTTGCTCATTGCTATAAATGATTACGGCGACGAGATCGTATCCATATACACACGCCGAAATATATAGCACGGCATAAATCAGACGACCGAATTTACGATGAACCCGCCAGATGGTTCCCCGTCGAGTAAATCGCGGTAACGCTATTACGCTATTTCTAGAGCGAGTTTCAATGGAAAAGCAGATATTTACGCTTGAATCAGTCCGCAGTGCTATTTTGGAGAATAATTTAATTAATAAGCACGCTCTTTTTCCCTCTTTCTCTTTCTCTCTATGAACTTTTTTCAACTGAGCATTGATTAAACGTTGCGCGAAAAAAAAGAATTTGATTACAAAAGTTTCGGACGGCTGGTTGACGTCCATGTAATGCCTGATAGATTTCAACTCAAACGTCGTCGTGAAACTCTATCGATTTCTGCAGTTTTTTTTTTTACAGTAAAACATGGGTAGATCAAACGGCTTTGACAAAAAATAAACGTGTCTGTCAGTATAAAACAAAATTTTTAAACCGTCTCGTAACATTCTCGTCGTTTATCGGAAGTTTATTATATTTCAAAATAAAGTCTTGATTAAAACAATAAACTATTATTTAATATCAATTATATATATAATCGTATTAATGCATATAATTGTTATCATATTGTATCTAATTTTGCTACATACATTATACATTTTAACTTGAACAAAGCAAAATTTCTTATCGATTTTCGCAGTAAATTTTCTTTTGTAGTGATTAATAAAACAACTTTGACGATAAATAAAGTCAATACAGAAAAAAAAGTAGGAAGGAGCGTCATAAACATCACATTTTGATGGAAATATGTTATACGATAGTGTAATTTCCGCCAAAGTTAAATTATTTGGGAATGCATTTAGAATGCGCGATGTGTTTGATCATTGGTGGCATCAATCAACTTAGTGGTGTGATAATAGCTTTCGGTAAAATTCGGCCATAGCTAAATTATAATAGTTAAATATTATGTTACGTAACACCACACAACTATCAACTCCGAAATTGTAATAAACATAACATACCCATCCTCGATATTTTGATAATACTTCCAGTGTTTGTGTGTGTGTGTGTGTGTGTGTGTGTGTGTGTGTGTGTGTGTGTGTGTGGTGTGTGTGTGTGTGTGTGTGTGTGTGTGTGTGTGTGTATGTACACACGAGCCATTTATATAAACAGGCGCATAATTATGCTGATTTAACATATGCGCTGATATCGTCAGATAAATACTGCAATTCGCAGTTTATCGCCTGCGGTCACGTGAAGCACCATCGAAATATAAACCAAACATAATGGATTGAGCTATTAGAATAAGAGCACTGTAAAATTATATTGCGATAGTTTCGCGGATTATGAACAAAGAGTAATGTATAATAACTGTGCGTTTGCCAACATGGATGGATTCGCACACTTAACATAACAATACGAATTAGCAAATCGGAATTTTGTCATAATTAATAATTCACGGTGTGCGGCGAACCCGGAAACGGGATAATCCACCGATTTAATTCTCCAATTTACATTACGCAAAATGACGAATCCAAATACATTTCTAGGCTTACTGTGTTTTGTAACATTTTTCAATGTTGAATAAATGTTGCTCTTCCAAGTCTTATTATATTATCGACCCCGTGTAATAAATAAATAATAGACATATACATAAATCACAGAAAACTTGCTCTTCCAAACTTTTACATATTTAAATAATTATTAAACATTATTGTTCTCTCTCTCTCTCTCTCTCTCTCTCTCTCTCTCTCTCTCTCTCTCTCTCTCTCTCTCTCTTCTCTCATCTTACTGTAATAATATTCACATTTTTAGAGAAAATATCGATTTGAAATAATATATTGTTATTTATAAATAGTATTATTCATAAACGCAACACGAACGGAAACGAAAACCGCGGAAATTAACACTCTTCTGGCGAGCGTGAAAATACGCCGATGTTTTCAAAAGAGTGGCGACGCAGAGTATTCGCCGCTCAGAGCGGATTTAATATTTACGCGATCACGATTTTTCGCAAGAGTGCATTTTATCGGTAGCGTTTTTTCGCCTATAATCGTAACTATCGCTCAGTGTGTTTTGTTGGCGAGCTATTTGCTTAAACCGGAGGGGTTGATACAATATGAATATGTAACGAATCGCGGTCATTCTCATGCAGATACGGGGATGATGATGCCCCTATAAGTCCACGTAATTTAACGACGCGTGAATATTTGTTCGCGCAAATAAATAAATAAAAAAAGCACCAAAAACCACGTATCGACGATATGCACGTTTTCCATTTGCATGTTTTCGATTGTCAACAATTAGAGACGAATTTTATAATTCGATCTTTAATTAGACACATATTTGATATGCATTATGAACATTGTTTGTCTTAATGCATATCAAACATATGTTTAATTAAAGATTTTTAAGCACATTTATACCTCACTTTATGCTTTACTTGATATTTTTGTACCAGAATATTTTCATACCAGTTTCAAATTGCATCAGCAGTTATTTTATTTCAAATAAAAAACAAGGAAAATGTAAATTAAATTTCATAATGTAGCAAGATCATGTGAATTAAATGCAAATGCATTTAACATTTTCCAATTATTAACACAAATAAGTTTTTAAATGATATTATGTAAGATCGATAAGATTCACATAAAAATGTGATTGAAAATTTAATTCTACTATACTATATATGCACTTATATACTATATATGCACTTCGATGAAATTTTATTAAAATTATTTTTCATTTAAATATCTAAAGTACAATAAAAATATTTATTCTGTTTATAAAAATTGTAATTGTCGATAATTTTTATTAATATACAAAATTAATATGTCTCTTTTTATAAACGGAATAAATAATAACGGAATAATTTTGTTCTTTAGATATTTAAATGAAAAATATTCCATTTCTATTTTTGTTGAGTTTTATACAGAACAAAAAATAAAGAATATATTGTATTTTTGAAAAAACTGTGAAACTGAAATAACACATTTATTACTTCACTCCTTTTGCTCGTGTTAATTAGGCGTGATTAAATATAGAAGATCGCGGTCGCATTGTAATCGTAGTGAGATAAACGGTACGGGAATATAATCACGCGTTTCCGGAAGAAGGGAGCGGCGCATTGCTTCCTAGTCATTAGTTTGATAAATCAGTATCGCTTAAAATAAACATCGTAGACGATGCGCTTCATTATGAGCCATTTCCGGAGACATATCGACGAGCGCCAGTTACGATTCATTTGAGCGGATCTACCGGCAACGATCAACTTTTTCATGGAACACCATCGCATAGCAGAATTACGGAAACAAAAGCTCATTTTCTTGTCGCCCAATGAGTTACAAATTCTGTATACAAGAAGTCTGTATATAAATTCCAGTTCAAAGTTTCACTTACCCAGTAGCAAACAATACTAATGTGACCGTTGATGAACAAAATCTTACCTGTAAGGAAGAGAAAAAGATAAATATTAATAAAATAAATATTAAAATATTTATATGATGATCACACATAATATTAAATAACTTTTTTAATTTTTTAAATATACGATAGTCGTTTTAGAAATTAGAATATTTTTTTTTTTTTTTCATATTCATAGGAAGAACGATGAAAAATTGGTTAAATCGCGTAAAATAAGACATGTGTCGTATCGCGGAATAAAAGTGTCAACGCAGCAACCCGGTTTATATTTTCCGACCTGTAATAAAACTGATAGATCGCCGGCGACGAAACAAAGCTCGCTCGTAACATTGTAATTTCCAAACAATGGACGAGGAACACATAAAAGAAGGGAATTAATGAATTTACTTGGCTCGGCCTTGGAATGGAACGGCATGGCCGTCCTCTCGATGGGCGTTTATTCGTAAGCGTAATTAATGCAAACTGCTGTGTGGCGGAACTTTAAATATAAATGCCCGCGCAAACCGCTGCCCGTGTTACGTTACGTTACTGCCGGAAGTGGCTTAAAAGCTAATGCCACCTAAACTTCGCCGTGGACTCTTCGCTTTCTCGCGCACTCTCCAGGGAACGGCATTAGCGCTAAATTTTAACCATTTACTATAAGCTTCCGTTCTCACGATGAGTTTGTTTACGTGTTTTCACAGTCTTAGTACTGAAAGAGAGAAAGTAATAAGGAATAGGAAAGATGTTTGGTAATAGAAATACTTAACGAACCATACTGAGTAATATTTTTTTGAAAAATAGAACAAATTTTCATCAAAATTAATTATCATATTCCGGCAATTTATGCAAATTTAAATTCAATAAAAATTAAAAACTCGGATATTTATATTTCAAAAAAGTCATTTTACGATCAAATGGAATAATTAATTCAAGAATAAGAAAAAAATTTTAGCAAAAGATAAATAATATTTAATCTTTATTTATAAATAACTTATTATTTATGTATTCTAGAATAACTTATGACTTTCTAAATAAGATTGCGCGGCTTCCATCTTCAAATATTGTATCAAAAAAATTTCTTGTTGAAAATGGACAAATCAGAATTCTCTGGTTAAATTTATAGTTAAAATAATGGAATTCTGGTTGATATTTCTGGTAAAATCTACTAGAATTTTTATCAGAGTAATTATATCAATTAGAATTCTAGTTATCCGAACCAGAATTCTAATAGATTTAACCATAAAATTCTGATTCGTCCACTTTTCACCAGAATTACTATTTAATCAGATCATTTTTCTCAATAATACTCCAAATTTTTATCCAATATTGGCTATACGTTGTCTTTCCAATATTTCGACAATATTGGGTAAAAATTGAATTCTCAATATTGGCCCAATATTGTTGAATCAATATTTAGCTGTACATTGTTTTTCCAATATTGAGTATACAATAATTGAATCCCCAATATTGGCCCAATATTGTTGAATCAATATTGTTGAATCAATATTTGGCCAACATTGGCTATACATTGTCTTTCTAATATTTCACCAATATTGGATAAAAATTGAATTCCCAATATTGACCCAATATTGTTGAACCAATATTTCGCCAATATTGGGCAAAGATTGTATTCTCAATATTGTTGAACCAATAATAACGATACATAAATTTGCTTAGTTATATTCCTTAATATCTAGCATTTTAATTGAAAAAATATAAATGTCATAATGTGGTAATTTTTGTCATAATGTGGCGCTTAAGAGTTAATGTTATAAAAAATATGAATGTAAAATCCCGAAAAAAATATTTCATATACAATAATTACATATAATTATATGAAATTATATAAAATTATATATAATTATATTAAAAAATTGACATATTTTATATACAATTATCTATTAACATTTTTTCCCGGAATATTATAAGATGAATACGAAATTTTCATAGGAACCAAACAAGTTTAAAAGTTTTCTATTTTTTCTAAATAGGTTCTCAAAATATTTGTCTAAGGAATTCTTCCCGAAATAAAAGATATATTCTTTCCGTATTTTAAGATCCACATTCGCTAGATTCTCTCGTGCGTTGGTATCTTGTATCAACAAAGATCATAGGATCGTACGCGAAAGGTTCCCTAGACCGTGATAAATCGTCGTCTAAGGCTCACCGTATCCAAGATCCCAGCAGCACAGAATTTCTCTCGGCTCCGCCTTTGAGACGAACCCGAAACTCGCTGGAACCTCGGCGTTCACCCATAGAACTTTGCATTCGCTTAAGTGAATGTCATAAATATTCAAGATTCCGGTGGAGACGAGGACCTCGCGTCAGACAATGAGGTTTCCTTCGGGATTCAGCGCAGTATAATACACAATTCGCGCGTTGTACCATGCCTTCGACGTACGTCCGCGCTTCTCTTGCACCAGCTTCTTCGATGATAGCCCGGGGAAGAAGAAGACAAAGGTACCGTCTATGTCTATTTTCGCAAGGTCACGAGATCGGAGATCGAAGTTCGAACTATAGGCAGACATCGCCACGCACGATGACGTTGCATGACAACTTGCGATGTCTTCGACCAAAGAAGAAAGATTTTTAGCAGTACACGAATGTTTGATCCGACAATAATCATAAAATATATATTTTCTGTATTTTCTATGATATCTTAATAATACCTTAATTTCGAGTTTCGATAACTCGTGTGATATTCTACTAATTAAAATATTTACTCCTTATTATACTTGCGTAGGACGTTTAGGATATCCCAACCTTATAAATTCGCTCTAAATATAAATGCTTTCATATTTATACATATTATTATATTTAGTACAAATTGTTCCACGATTAAAAATTTTTTTTTTACATTTATTCTTTTTTTTACATTTATCTTTATTTACGGTTATATAAAAGTATAATGAAAATTGAAATATAATGCTGGGATGTCAGAAACACTCGACGCGACTATAAATATGTAAAAAAAAACCAAATAATGTAAGGTTAATAATAATGTTACTTTTAAGAAGTATAATTCTATTCATACAACATAACATTGCAGCAAATTCAAATCCGATACTACTCATGCATGCTGCTATCAAATATGCAGTCAGCGTTATACGTAATCTCTTCCAATGTCATCCGAGCAATGGTCATCATAAGAATCGACGTCTCACCATTATTCCGAAGACAGGGTTGAAGGCGAAATAATAGCAGCCGCGAATTATAAGAGGAGAAAGAGAAGGATGAAATCCGTGGCCCGTGACGTATAACCGACGAGTCCTTCCGTTACTAACTCTTTGGTCTCCACGCGAAGAAGGTGAGGAGGCTCCTCTCGGTCATGCTCAAGGGATCAAAGGAAAGGCGGGTTCTCATAATCTTCCTCTAGTCGTTTAATAGCCTCGCTCCGAGGCCGAACAATAACCACTACGCCACTCATCACTATCGCTGATGCACTAGCTTAGTCAAGTGCGCACTCGCTCAAAGAAAAGTACCTCTCTTGAACGATACATCCATAATGAACAGTAACTAAAGATAATTTCGATAGTGACGGATTTATGTAACAGAGAATCATTGTCTTGCTTCCCTTTGTTTCGCCGCATCATTGATAATACTACTAAAGCCTTATAGATACGCAAGGATGCCTCGCAAGATTTTCTCACATGCCATTTAAATACGAAATCCCTCGAATAGCCAACTTTAAAATAGTACGACGACAGAGAGGACTTATCGTGGTGTCGCCTGCGTATTTCACTGACAACCATATTCTTCTCCGTCGTCTTCTCGCTTACTCGCATTCTCTTTCTCTTTCGTTATCTTGTAAGCGTAGTTACCTGGACGGTACAGACTACTGCCCTGAGGGAACGAGACAGGCTGGCAGATTATCCGGTCGATTGAGGCGGCGAGTGCTTGGTAACTCACCAACTTCTGAGCCGCGAGAATGCTCTTCATAAGACTCTCTTCGCTCCCGGCAAGAGGTCCTTTCGGACCAGATTCACCGGAATATACCACCGTCTCATAATCTCCGAATAACCCCGCCAGCTGTCCCCCTGCCATGTAATATTAACTGTCCCTAATTACAATTACGCCATGAAATTCCCGCACGAAACTTCGAGCCACGACGACGACGTCGATATTTCTCGCAGTACGATGATTACAAATAATATTGTAGAATTTGCAGCGAAGATATATCTGCATTTTAATTCCCTACCATACACTCTTTACATTTTAAAATAAGAAAGCAAGAAAAATTGTTGAATTATATCGCTTTAGTTTTAAGATAATTAGAATAAAATATATTAACTTGCGCAAAATCATTTAATTTGCAAAGAACAATTAGAAGATAATCAAGTTAGAATTAAAATAGTCTTCCGTCTTTAGTTTTTTCTAGTATAAACCATCAAGTTTAAATAACTTGGCGAGAAAAATTAAGAAGAAATAAGAAACATTATATTTCAAATATGTTATTTCAAATTAAATATGTGTATTATACATTGATTATATATTTTTTGACAGATGAAAAAGATGAGATTTCAAATCACAATATAGGTATATGCAGGAGCTAATAAATAAATGTTTCTTTTTTGTCCATGACAAATAGAAAAAAAACGAAGGAACAATCGGAAAATAATCCGCATAGATAAGAGATTACTTAACAATTCCACAGGACGGAGTTAAACTAGTTTCGTAATTGCCGGATCACATGCGAACTTGCGAGACCGGCATGAAAACCAAACGAGAGGATACCGGAGAGGATGGAGAGCAACCTGCGCTATCCGATTATGCGATTATTCCTGCCGCATTTTCGAGTATGCGAGAGTCAGGAGCCGTGATATCCAATATCTCGAAAGAGCGAAACTATTCTCTGCGAAAAGCGTTCTAACGCTGCGGCGTGGCAGCGCCGGTAGGTATTCGCAAAGGATATAGTCTTTTTCGCTATTATGGTTCACCGAAAAGATTTGGCGAATCGAAAATAATCTAGGTATTCGCAAGAGAATGAATAATTCTTTAAAAAATTGAAGAATAATGATACTTTTTAAGGATGATTACGTTTTAACGGAAAGAAAAGATAGTACATCTTTAAAACATAATTAATATAAGTGAAACAAGATTGCGAAATATATATAATTCAGCAGAATTCTCGAAATCTGATCTGCATCGCTCTTGAAATGGACGAATACGGTGCGCTGCGAAGAAGCGAATGATTTATACATGCTAAAGCACGTTCGCGAACAAGTTTTCTTTCTTGGATATTTCTGGAAAGCTGGTGATATATATTTCGATTAGGAGATAAATGGAAAATAATAATGACCAGTATCTATCGTCTATACGCGCGAGAGAGCGGAGAGGAAAAAGCAATGTCGGACGAGCGTCTCTCTGTCGGCGTAGAAAAATATAAAAAGACTATCGCAGAAAATCTTCAACCAAACGTGGATCTTTTGGCATGGGAAGTATGCCATATCTTTGACAATAAATATCTTTATTCGAAGCCATCTTAAAATTGATATCAAACGATAAAGAAAAATCTATTTCAATAATAGTAGTAGAATAAATATTATTTCTTTAGTATTTCTGCAATCGTTCTTACATTTAACAATATTTTCCCACTGAAAACCTTTTATCTCTGTTTTTTTCGAAAAATAGTTTCATATAACTTTTAATACAATTATAATATCTATTTTTTTTATATATATTCAGAGAAAAATTAAAATTATTTATAAACTTACGTAATCCCGTAATTGTTTTTCATCAAACATTATCAATATCTGATTTCTGAAAATATTATTTATTTTATTATCGATGGCAGTCGAATAAATATGGTAAATTAAATCGAATTATCGTTTAATAAGAAACATCTAAATGTAATGAATTGTAACGTTACTTAATTTGAAATAATAGATAAACGGCATTTACAATTCTGGCAAACTTTTATTCCAGCGTATAGAGATTTACGAGAGTGCGTAGATGGATTATATTAGCGACGTTATGTAGTATTCATATTCGTGTCGCGGGAAATGTTGAAGCCAGCAACGGCGGCATCGTCACCGGGCGCAAAAATGCAATACTTGCTCTTTCTCTCTTGCATGTACATTTCCAGCCGGTGCACTGACCTACGATGCACCCAGAGACGGGTGCACGCATGGTCGAACGATTATCGTGTAAGTGCGCTATATAATATTTATTTCAAACACCGTGCCATGCTCTCTCACATTAAACGTTAAGTTTTAACGATCTCACCATGGAGCGCGAATCGTATCGACGATATCGAAATATTTACAATTCGCAAATGTCAACGCGTGGCTAATTCCTATAGAAAGTCGAGCAACTCGAGTAGCGACGGATCTTTCGAGTGATATCCAGCGTTGATAGTAGAATTGTGTTTACACATGTACATCGAAAATGCAGCTGTCACAGATGTCAGGAATGATCAATAACAGATACGATGAATAATCCCTTTCAACATATAATAAATTTATAAGGAAATATTTATTTTGTCCGATGTACATATGTATCTTGTTGAAATAAATTTAATTAAATAAATTAAAATTGTATATATGTACAATCTCTATAAGAAGACGAAAAATTAATTGAAACATGAATATGATAATTTAAATATGTTAAAGATTGGACTTAATCCCTCTAGGATAAAATATTCAGCAAGAACATGGAAGTGCAAAAGACAACGTGATAATATTGATGTCGCTCTTGTCGTCGATGTCGCGTCGCCACAAGAGTCTGGGGCGCGTATAGGTGTTGAGTTCGAGGATTCTGCGGCCCTCGCGGAATGGAATGCTTTGCATAATGGTGACTCCGCAGACGGCATTGCGCGCGCGGAAAGCGAACTCCCGAATTCCTCGTGGCTTGGATGCGGTCCAGGACACGAGGCAAGTCTGTGTCCTTGTCCCTATCACAGCCTATCCAGTCCTTAACAGATACATCATCCTCGCCGCGAACAAGATTTCACTTCCTGATTATGCTCCACCAAAATGGTTCATATAAAAATGTAAAGAAAGGAAATAGAAGATATACAAGAATGTATTTTTTGATCGATTTAAAATCAATATTTTCTTAACATAAGATCTTTTCGATCCGAATGGACAACTGTTCTTTAACAACCGTATTAATTAAACTTAAATAAATATAAATGGCGTTACTCTTATTATATTATTAGTTCAATTTCTCAAGTGAGAACTTTTCAATAAATTTTTAATTTATTGCTCGTCGTTAGGAGATATCTGATTAAAATCAATTAAAAATTAAAAAACCTACGAAAAAAGGCGTGGCGTTCAATCAGATTCCCATTACGATCTATGCCCTCGTAATTTATGATTAGTATACGTGTTGTTCACGCTTTTACAACACGCATTACACGTCTAAAAGAGAGAAAAAGAGAAAGAGAGAATAGCCATTAAAGAGCATCCGTCTCAGCGATTTAACCTTGTCTTCATATCTAACGTAACCTATTGAGCGAATTACCCCACATTGAGCGAATATTAACCCGTCTGATCTAACAGGTTGAGAGAAAGGGTGAGAGGGGAGGGGGGGGGGGCAGAAGGAGGAGTCTCGTTGGTATGCTAGATCTCAACTGATCTTGTGCTGTTTCTCCAACAGCTTAGTGTACTCAGGTGGTGCCTGCTCAGGCTCAAGCGAGCGTTTCGCCGCAGCGAGTGGAATATCTACAATAAAGCCAACAATGCGTTTGCTTTGCCCGCACATTCTGCAACACAGCACGCGGCGTAACTATTCGAAATAGACCAACAGGCTTTAATAATAGCGCACGCCACGAAGGAAGAGAGATCGAGCGCTGCTGGATGGATGAGTCGATTTAAAACACGTCAGACTCTTCGGCGTCATTAAATTCCTCTTTAGCAACATGGAGATGTCAGAGAGGAGCTATCAAATCGATTATCTCTGGACTTAGAGCTAGCTAATACCTAAGTGCAACGTGATGGTTAACAGCTCTTTATAAAGATCTTTCTTTTTTTTTTTTATTAAACCGGAGGAACCTCTTATTTTAAACCTTGTACGCGCAAACTTTTTTCGTTAAACACAGCTCTTGCTGTCTCGCAAAAATTATTTAATATTTTTTTAATAGTATAATGACATTTCATATTCAATGACCCGATAATTTTAGTTAACATCGTAAATTGCAGCAGTAAATTTACACACAGCATAATATTCGAAATAAAAAGAACAGCGCGACAAAAATATGAAAAAGTTCTTCTTATATTAATTAATTAAACGAATGAATGCACGTTATTTTAATAGTCAGTTTGAACCATTCAGCCTTTTTGCGTTCTGCGTCTTTGGATTTGATGCAAATCAGCCTTTTGAAACCGATTCGGAAATGATGTAGTCGTCGAAATGCTATTGAAGAAGTATTCTTCAATATCAGTTTTTAAGTAGGTAGAGATTGTTATTAGCAAGGTCGGGCAAATCATTTCGCGGAACACTTAAAGGTTCTTTAAATTTCCGACCTACGGTCGGCGATGATTCTACGTGACCGGTATATTTAATTCCGTCTTTCCACCCACTCCTTATGCTTTCCGTCTGTCTTTAGCGTCGCAAGTAAGCTAAGTGCATGTTGGACGACGACATCAGTTCGCTTTCAACGCTACGCAACGTGAGTTTCGCAACCAAGCTCTACTGTAGGCTATAAATTCGCTGATGATTTCGTCGCGTTTTGTCTACGTGATGTTTACACGGCGTCTCTCTCAAGACTACAAAATATTTTACAAAAGACGAACCGATTGTATTTATCATTATCAAATCTCCTCTTCTCATTTATTATTAAACAAAAAAAATATTATCTCTAATATTTTTGAGTGTAATATACATAAACATCATGATCTATACAGGTCGCGCAAGCAATGAGAAGATCAAACGCAATATTCAATAGAAAAACGGATGCATACGGATTGGCAACATCGCGATTTTAATCTGTTCATTAACGTAACCCATGTATCTTCTCTTTTGCGCGGATCACGCGCGTGCGGTGATTAGCGTGATTAAAGGGGGAAACGCGACCCCTGGTGATACGAAACGTGCACGCCAAAGGGAAGTTTAAAATCGTCGTAATTGCGAAAAATTCCGTCATCGCGGACGCGAGCTTTATATGTGGAACCATTGCGAATATTCTCTTTTAATTTATCGAACATTGCTTAACTCTGTTTCCAGCTGCATTCGACGAATTCGCGTACATTTATTCGTATAGCTATAGTATTACACTCTCGTTAATAAAAATATACTGTATAAAAAATATTAAAAAATATAAAAAAGCAAAATTCACGTTGTTGCTGCAACATTTTTTAAAAATCTCTTGTACATATAGATTGAATGAATTACATGGATTTGGTCGCGTCTATATGACAAAATTAATTCTAAAAAAATGTTAAATGTTTTCCACCATATTTCTATCTAAAAAATGACACGCGATAAGACAGATTCAAAAAAATAAACTCATTAAGAAAATTAAAAATGTGAATTTCGCTTTTATATTTTTCATATTTCTCTCTAGCACTTTATTTCATCTATTTTTTTTTTTATAAGTCGAAAACATGTAGTCGGCAACATAGTTCGAAATTACTGACGATTTTCACATGCGAACTAAAATGAGTTTTATATGTTCGCCCCACTCGCGCACGTGTTCTTACTCGTTTAATCGCTTTTTATACGGCATATCTATTTTCGCACGGCCCGCGCGATGACACAGACGGATCTTCTGGGAATATGGAACGAGATCGGAAAGCGCGGCGATAATTACGAGCGCGATTACAGCGTGGCCTGGACGTGCCGTAAAGTTATTTTTGTGCACGTGCAAATGTGTCTCGTAGGAAATGCGAATATGTTGATGCGAATAAAACGTGAATTGTGTTTTAAATAACACACGCGTGAATAGCGGGTCCTGTGGCCCCTTGAGTGCCACTGCTTGTGAGTGGCGATGTACAATACAAAGGCATTGTATTTTGTATTGTCCTTGTTGAAAGATAATACCTTGCACGTAACATATAAATTTCACAAAAATAATATAATCGATTTTTCAAAAAATTCGTATTTATCGGTTATCTTAAATAGAAATTGCAGATCATGTCTTATTACGATTTGATAGTATTTAAATGAAAAAAGTTTCTTTTACTCCTTAAAATAAATAATGGAAAACATATAAGAGTATATTTATTTTTTCTCTTAAAAATAAAATAACAAAAATAAAACAAGAAAAAAATGGTGCATCAGTCTAACGCCACGGATCAAACATTGATGGATTTCGTTGACATAATGTAACAACGTCGCAAATATTGAAAGTTGCGTAGTGCAAATAAAATAAGCCTATACTAGGTTGCAATCTCTAACGCGTGATGTGTAACAATCAAACGAGGATTTATTCCCAACCCAAGAGAACGAAGTGTGGGAAAAAATTGTGAAAAGAAAACGGCAGAAGCGAGGCACGCGGTCAAACTCCGTGTAGAACTGATATAGCTGATAACTGAAAGAAGCAAAAAAGGAACCCCGAGGAACGCCCGTCTAAGCAGAAAGATCGAGAAATAGAGAAAGAGAGAGAGAAGGAGGATCTCTCGGACTCTCGTAATCTCGGGGCAGTAAATCTCGCGCGGAAGACACCGAGTACACTCGCTCGCGCGCAAGTCGCCGCGCATTTATTACGCGCAACAGCAACAATGTAAAGTAATTAGGGACATTATGCATACGCAACACGTACGAGTTATCTCGCGATCCGAGAGCGTGAGTGAGGTGCGGCGAGACAAAGAAAGAGATGAGAGAGAATGAGAGAAGATGAGAAAGAGAGAGAGAGAGAGAGAGAGAGAAAGAGAGAAACGAAGATGGTGAAGCCGTTATCAACCAACTAGCTACCTATCGCGAGCGATACATTTCCTAGATCGACTATCGGCTCCGACTACACCCCTTCTCAATGTAGTTCATCGCGACTACTATACGAGAACCAACTTCGCTAACGACCGTGATCAAAGCGTCTCCTTCACTGGTACACAACTCGTTGATATACTTCAGCGAGCGTAGGTATTCATGATAAATTCGACTCACGATCATTGACGGAAGATCATGAAGAAACGGCATGGAACAGTAGTACGTTGGAGACGAGATTTATGCCCTTCCTGGAGAATTTCGCTAATAGACAGATGGGCGGACAGTTCGTTATGCGACAGATCCCCTGAGATCTCATACAACAATTTGCGAGGGTTGATAAATGCGAAGCATGTTGAACGGTGGTGGACGAATAATCGCGTTGAAACGATAATTGAAAGATAGAGCGATATATGCCACGATGTAAAGTAGCGATAATAAATGAGAAGATAAAGCGACATAGTTTAATTCGTAATATATGACTGATCAGCCGTACGGTGATTAGGGTTATCGATCTTACTTCACTCTGAATTTTTTTCGAAGAGACATCGAGATCGTGTGGGTTTAAGTCACTTGTATAATCAGCATGGGATGTATACGTGAAGAACGATTAATCTCTCGCTATACCATTATACACATTATTACGATTATATTACATAGGATTTCCTCCCTTCAAAGTCCTAAATCAATACGAATTTGCATTCGATATACCTGCCAGATATAACGGACACGATTAGGTGTTTAAAGCATGATAGATTTCATAAATAATAATAATTCAATCGGCGAGTTTTTCAATGCAGTCAATCGTTTCGTAAATTACGGTGCTTCGTGGCTAAGTCGTATACAAGGTGTCGCAAAAGTCGCGTTATTTACTCAATCATGAGTATCAAAAACTTAATTAAATATGTAATAATTAACACTTTATTTATTTTAAAAATGGATAGAAATAAAAAAATATTTAAAAAAATCTATTTTGATGAAGTCAATCTTTTCATTTCCATTATATTTCATTAATTGTATTTTACTTTCAATAATATTATCATTTTATATGGAAAAATTGTATTTATGTATAAAAATTACAACATTAATTAATAATTATTAGACTTGCAGTTATCAATAATTATCGTTAACATCAATTATTATTATTTATTGTTGTCGAATATTCCTTTGGAATGAAATATTTTTTTAATGTTTTCATGCTCAATGGAACTTACGAATACATGGAGATAAAATGTTTACCGTAAGAAGATCAACTTTGAATTCAGCGGAGAATCCGGCGCATAATTTCCGGGACACCCTCTAGAGCGCATCGGCGATCGTTCGATTAGTGGACGCCGTCCACTTACATTAACGGTACAGCACACGGCAGAAAACATGTACAATTACAAGCCGTCGCTCAGTTGCCCCAACCGATGCTTTCGCGCCCACGCTCTTACCACCGTGTCGACTTAACGACATTCCACTCCACTCTGTTTGCTATATCTACGAAGAATAAGAGTATGTCGAAAACGACAATGCTACCGTTCGTTATGCTGTGTGAAGAGGAAAAAATAAAAGGAGGTCAAGAGTCGACTGTATTAGCGTTCCGTTGTTAAACGCCGGAACCGTTGCAGCGCTCGCATTCCGTAAGAATGCATCAAGCTGTGCATCAATTAAACAATCATATATTGATTGGCAATTAATTATCCCAGCTAATTTCAACATGCTGTATTTTATTGTACGATAAAAGATCAGATTAATTCTCGTTTTTATATAATCTTCATTCTGTTTAATATTTATATTTAATTTAATTTTTCCTTTTACATTTATATCTGTTCAATTCCAAAAATGCTTAGTAGAAGATTTTCAATTCACTGATACAATGCTGCAAACATCTTTATTTTCATGACCAGATAAGTACTCTTTCCAAGTAATCGTACATGCATACGGAGACTTTAATATCGCGATAATTTACGACGTAAAATTGCTGCACGTGCAATTCATGTATACCATAAATTATCGTACTTCCCGTAATAAGCGGAAAAATATTTTCCAATAGGTTTACACACAGAGCGCATAAAGCTTCTCTCTCTGTGCCTAGATACGGAGCGCAATCTCTGAAGCCGTGGGATACTGTATATGCTGCAAACATCTTTATTCACGACTAAATATGTTACCTTCCACGTGACCGTATGTGTGCCTACTCGGAGAGGCTCCAATATCGCGTCCCTAACGACACCATCCATTCGCTGTGGCAGATCCACACCCGGTACACCGGCACACCGGCAACCCGCGGATGGGGGATGCGAGGGAAAAAGCTCGCCTCATGTGCATTCACGCGATTCCGAAACGGCGGAAAGCGTTCGTCGTATGACTCACCAGCATTCTTCAGCTTGTAAAAAACGTGCGTGTACTTTGATACGCACAATATGTATATATACGTGACCTTTATGCGTCTGCAAAGCATATCTTGCGCGCGCGTGAGCGAACACAAGGCTCCAATAATACCATAAAGCTTCTCGCGCCCTTTGCTGCGAGGAACGAGACATCCTCGTCGGCTTAATTTCATACATAAGTATGAAGCTCGGTATTTCGAATCCACTGTACATACACACATGAGACATGATGACATCGTCGAGTTATGCCACTCGCCGGTAATGATGCTCCTCTCTTTTAAGCGGAATTTCTCTACAAATTTCGCGTGAAAGTCATTTGCGTATCTTCCGCGCTATTCTTTATGTATATAATTCTGTATCCTTTATAACTTTTTTATCACATGGAGAGGTTGTGTCTTTACTATGGAAATGCCCCAATTTTTTTCTACTCCATTTAATCCTATTTTTTGTAGTAATTCCAGATGTTTCAGCTTTTGTCAGTTTTTCACTTATTTCAACAATTTACATTATTTTTTTCGTACTTTGCACTTTCATAACTTTTAATTATTAATAATAATTTAAAAGTCAGTTAATATCAGTTTTCATATATTTCTATCATTGTTAAAGAAATTCCACAAATATAATAAAAGCAAATAAATATAATGCAACATTTAAATAAAATTATTTAAAAATAAATAACGCAATAATAAAGGAAATTCACATTTATTATACGAATTTCGATGAACGATAAATTCATGTGATTTATCTCTTGAAATTAAATAATTTTAGATTTTTTTTCAAAAATTTTTTTTCTAAAATTCTCATTAAAAAGATGTAAAAGCTTCTACTCTAAAGAACGGAATCGTCAAATAATAATCAGTTACATATAGTCTGAATCTTAGCTTGATTATGCTCGCGTTCAAAGAAAGAGAGTGCATCTGGTTCTCGTTTCTAGTTAACGTTGATTATAGAAGAGTGAGAATAGAAAAGATATGTCGCGTTCGTTGTTGTTGCTTAATGGGCAAAGTAGTATATTTCCTCTCCGGCGCAGCGGCCGGCGTTACATCTCGTGTGCACGAACGCAGCGGAACAAACGCGACATCACTGCATTGCGCTGCAACCGGAACGAACACTCATGATTTTCAGATTCTCTCTTTCTCTCACACACACACACACACACACACACACACGCGCGCGCGCGCACACACATGCCGGAGCTCGACAAACGTAAAACTCATTTTACATATCGCATTTTTAGTAATCATTGGAATTACATTTAAAAAATGATTTAAAAAATTGTATATTTAATCATTAAAGCAAAATAGTACTGGATAATAATTTTTGCAATGATAAAATCTTTATAAATTTTAAATTAACTGAAAAACACTTTATTGTTAGCTATTGTAGTATGTACAAATATTAATTTCTTTCTAAGAAAAAATGACAAACACCAATAAAGTTGCATTAAATAATCGACTCTACAAAAGTAGAAATCTGCTCATCCAATATATGCGTATGATTCATTCGGCAGGATTATCGAGAGTGAAGCATCGCATAGATTCGTTTTAATTCACTCGCGTGTGCTCTCTGTTATAGGTCGGCGTATTTCTGCCGTGAAACACGATACTGTGCCCGTAGCATTGAGGCTACAGAGGATTGGGTTGGGGAGAGAAGCGAAGGGAAAAGGTAGAGGCCAAACCATCCAGAATTTCCAGCAAGCGAGCGAGCGAGGCCGCACGCGATGCTGACTATGAATGAAATCAAGAATCTGGGCGAATGTAATGCTAGACTGTGCGATGCGCGATCCGCATTAGTGTGCGTTCGTGGAAACGAAATGCCACTATGTTGCGTTACGTGTATAACAGGAAGACTAATTATTAGTTAACGAGAAACAGAACTACGGAAATGGAGAACTTTCCGTCCTATTTCCTGAATTTCTCATAGAAATATAGAAATAAATTAATAGAATTTGTATGTAATTAAACCATTATTAAATGGAATGCGCCTCACCTCGGTTCTCCAAATTGAATAAGTATGCACACGTTACATAGGAATTTTGTATTATTACATGAAAACTGGTTCAGAATATTTAACACAAACACCTTCTGTGTTTATATTTCAATCTAAATGTGTACAGGATATTATATCAATCGCGTTATTTAAATATAAAATAACAAAAATAACAATGGGAATAAATATATTACGTTGTGTGGGCAGCAGAATAATAGTAAGAAGACGAATAGATTGTTTTAAATAATAGCGAATGCATAAATCCAATTTCACACAACGCAAAAGGAATTTTTTTCACGATCGAATATGACGAATCGAGTACTCGAGCGAAACTCCAAAGGTGACACTTACAGTGAAAGACAGAGAGAAGAAATAAAGAGAGAGGGAACGAGACGAGTTTGTTAAACTTCGCAGTTTCGTAATGAAGCCTCGGAGCAAGATGATTCATTCCCTCGATCTTGGCAGCGTAATTAATCGGTTCACTGCGGCAAAGTCAATCAACTGCAGTCGGTGAAGATAATTAACGACTGCGGAATCGATCCGCGAGATCAAAGCAGAACGAGCTGGAAAAGACTCCATCAAATGCACGAATAATAATAATAATACCTAAACGCGTCTCACGTGACGTCGGCCTATCATAAAGCCGTCGGCCTATCATAAAGATCGATTACTTTACCTTCGTCGACTTTTTCCTCGATTTTGAAATGACGGTGTGATTCTGAGACCGTATAAAAAACTTGAGAAATGATTAAGAAATGATAAATGATGTTAATTTACTAACCAACGATATCTAATTGATGATGCTTTCGTTAAATTTCTTTTTATATCGAGATGAACTAAAAAATTGTATAGTTATTTTCTTAAAAAATACAATTCTTTTTTAATTACTTAATAATAAAAAATTACAGTCAAATATGTATTTCAATATTTTCTAAATAAGTGTCTCAGAATAATATCAAATAATAAAAATCTCCTATAATTTATAATTAAAATAACAGAACAAAATTGTAAATTTATTATGACATTTATTACGAAAATTATATCATAATAAGATAATTAATTATATCATAAATTAAATTTATTTGCTGTTTTTAATTAATAAAATTTATCAAATAAAATGTCATAGTATCTCCAGATGTTTTTTTTAAGATCTCATCTATCTTCGATTTCTACAGAGACACCTACAAACGATATAACAAACGGTGCGCTCATTAGCGTGAGTAGTAGTAGTAGTAGTAGTAATAGAGAGAGAAAGAGAGAGAGAGAGAGAGAGAGAGAGAGAGAGAGATAATCAGATTAAAATTCCAACACATCGAAAACATAACAACTTAATTACGTCAACAAACTTGTTCGAAATATAGACCATAGACCGAAATAACGAAGATCGGGCAACATTTGCAGGTATAACGCGTTCGAAAATGCATAAAAAACTAGTGCGCGCTAATGCAGAAATTAATTCAACCATACCCGCTCTAATTACCAACACTCACGGAGCTTTAACTCTAAATACGGAAATTACGTCGCGAAAGAGAAGCAACGGTAAAAACATTGTAGCTGTGAAAAAAAAAATAGAAATAATGTTATATCGAAATGTGCAAATTATATACAAGATTTATGCATATGATTTTATGCATATGATTATTACATATTCGTCATTAAAATGTCATAATGCATTATTTTATGTAAGTTACCTATAATTAATATATGATACAAATCTGTATATATAATTATTTAAAAATATAAACAAATATTATAAAACTCAAAAATCTAGACTTATACTTTACAATTACATCAAATTACAAATATTTAACTAAAAAAATATATAAATATTAATAATTTGGAGATAACAAATACAATCCCGTGAGTATTCTCTTTCTGTCATTCCTGTACGTCATTCACGATACATGGTATCTCAAGCTTTTAACGCATCGTTTAGCGCCGTCAAGACTTTCCGTCCCCGATTACGCGGCTCGCGACGACATAATTGGATTCACAGACGTTTAACGAGCCGCGCGTGGACCTCATCGGGTCCGTTAGAATGCACGTTACGGCTCTGTTTAACGCCGTTGCACCGTGCGATCTGTACGCGTGCCATCGTATCGACGTGTCTCGTACGAGCGAGCGAGTGAATGCATAGCGGCTGCATAGTCGGCTGCTGTTATGTGGCCCGTTTACACGTGTCACTCGTATCGCATCACACGTCATTACCTTTCCAACCTGCAACGCGTCGCGCCACTTCGTTATCTACGGTTCAACAAACTTCGAATCGCCGCACCTGCCCTGGCGCTAATGGCTTTCGGTGCAACCGTTAAAACTTCCAATGTGCGATGACAATTTCCGACTATCGTAAACTCTTGTGTCCTTTAATCTGCTTTTTCTATCGCGTTCTGCTATTATGTATACTTATATAATCATGTGTCTTTCTTTTGTAATTAAAATATCATCTAATAATTATTTCTCTTTCTGATAATAATTACTGTTAGAATGTTGAAGTCTAAAACTGTATGTTTACATCTGTAAACTTCTTATCAAAATTATGAGCAAAGATAAAAAAAAAAGTTTAAATAAAGTTTACTGGATGAAAGATCTTTTTTTATAATTCTTGAATTTGTATTTATAAGTAATCTTTTTCCATTTTTATTCGCACAACACACGAAGTCCACGAGAAGTAACATGCAAGTTACACAATTGGATGAACTGGTAAATGTCAGACGGAAATAATGAAATTTCAAGATGTTAATGAATTCGCAATTGGGACTTTTTCCGTTGATGTGTTCAATGAGCCACGAGATTTACTGACTTTCGCGATCGATTTTCGCGGAGCGGATATTGATATCAACTAAAAAAGAGACAGAGAGCGCTCACAATAAGAACTTTATAATGGCTCTCACGATAGATCTTCATCGCCCATTGTTAGCTCTGGAGTATCGGTTGCTTCGCTTGCTCGAGAGGTCACTGTACAATATACGAGGATCCTTCGAATTATCTCTTTTCACATCGATGTGAAGAGACAGTCTCTTTATTAAAGAATCGAAAACGGATGATCAAGTGAAACTTTTTGAAATAAAGAAAATCTTGGCGTATGATATACAAACAAAACATAAGTCCAAATATCTCATTTTTCAAATAAAGTGAAAGAAGATTTTTTTAAACTTTACAACAGATTATGCATAAGTATATAAGATAAATCTGTTAGCTTCACGATCTAAATAAATCTTATAATACTAGATACTAAAAAATGTTCATAATATAAAAAGATATTAAATTTGATTATTACAAAATTTCAATAAAGCTGAAAAATATTAAAAATATTTTGAAGAGAACAAGCAAAATCGATGTATAATAAAAAGAAATAATGCTATATAATAAGGATTATACTAAATCAGAAAATTATAGATATATTCTTTTATCATCATTTATATAATGATATTAATGATAAAAGAGTAAATTTAAATTTACATATAATACATATACTTATTTGATAATGTATATTCTATGTATGATATAATTTATTGAAAAATAAAAGATCTCATGTAGTATAAACGAACGTATTTGTAATGGATATCCTCGTGGGAAATTCATTTCATGAAACATAAGTACATTCTCCAAAAAGAAAATAATGCCTACGATCGTTAACCGAGCCGCATTAAGAGTGCAACCCAGATTTTCCGCCGCACTCTTCCTGGGAAAGATCTCAAACGATGTGAGTCATCATCGCCATTGTACAAAGATATCAGCGGGAGAGAGGTCGTGATATAATACTCATTAGAAATATATCATCGTTACATCAGATCGTTGCATGTCAAATTCTGAAAGTTCTAATTTCACAAAACATTGTTATAAAATAAATTTCTCCGATGCTTAAACAATACAATCTCCCAAAAAAATAGAAAAAAATAGAATTTTTATTTTTCCAAAATATCTTCAATTTTTTAAAAATGCATTTTTAGTAAAACTGAAAATTTAGGAAATTGATAAATTCATCATGTGATATTATTCCACGACATTATAAAAACAATTTATATTGTACATTAATAAATGTCACGATGACGCAAATGCTTTTCGAAATTTAACTTAAATTAAATGCGAGACGCGAAGCCAGAAATACTATTCTCTAAAAGTGAATCAATATATTATTACTGAAAAGCAATAAATATTCACAGATGATTATATCAGTTAGTGTAGTACTGAAATCAGTTTTAGAGAATAACTTTCAATTTTCAATCCTTTCTTCTCCTTTTCACTCGCTAAACTATATTTATATTTAGTCAGAACAATTACGAAAACATTTTTTATTCTAAGTATTAGGTACAAATAAGGGTAAGGGTATAAAATCTTTTTATTAAATATATATATTCTATTCGTTGAAAAATTATGTGCTTAGAGGACATTATTAATATGAAATTGACGTTTATACGAATGTAACGATTCGGTATTGGTTTTTCTATATTCTTTCTTTTTTTCCTTATCCTTCTACTCACAAGATTCTGGAATAAAAGTACCGAGGTGTAAGACTAGGAAGAGAGGGGCTGATGGGCTGACTATTTTAGGAGCACGTGAATCGACAGGATGAAGAGTAGGCTCATTGTCTACTCCATGGGATCGCCGAGACACGCGTGTCCTTACTCGCGTCTTCGAATGAAAGGAATCGCGATTATGTCTTTCTCCTCGTCTTCGATCGTGCATAACGACGGTCGGCATCGTGCCAGCTCTCTACAGAAAGCTCTTCCGCCGTCATGAACAAGATAGAACCCACAACTGGATGATCGAACATCTTAATTACTCGTCGCAAAGACAAACGATTCAATCTCGAATACTGTTATTGCCAGTTTAATTGATTGACCATGTCGAACATTCTAATACGGCTATATCGGAGTTACAATATGTATTTCGAATTATAAATAGTTGGAGAAAATATTGTGTAAAGTTCGCATATTTATAAAATGCACTTAAATGCGCCTCCATTTATATAAAATTTATTTCAATTAATTAATTTATTTATTACCGTACATTCTAACATTTATTTAAGAACTTATTACAGTTTTTTAAGATTAAATTTAAATTTAAATTCAGTTTATATCGCTTTGAGTTTCATACAAAAACCTTGATTTTTACTGTGTTTGAAATGTCGAATTTTGTGTTAACTAAGCAGCATTTGTGAGAAGTTTTGATTTTCTGCTTTAATTGGAAGAAAAGTGCGGCTGAAGCTCATCGAATGCTTGTCGAAGTTTATGGTGACACTGCTCCAACTGATAAATCATGTAGTTTCGACATTTCAAGGATGGAGATTTCAACGTTGAAAACAAGCCTCGCTCTGGACAATCAAAAAAATTCGAAGACAAAGAAGGCATTACTCGAAGAAGATCAGAGTCAAAGCAAGAGGAACTTGCAGAATCATTGGGGGTAACTCAACAAGCCGTTTCTGTACGATTGAGAGCCATGGGAATGAAAACAAGGAAATTGTGTGCCTTATGAACTAAAACCGAGAGACGTTGAAAGACGATTTTTCACTTGCGAACAGCTGGTTCAAAGACAACAGAGAAAAGATTTTTTGCATCGGATTGTGACAGGAGATGAGAAGTGGATATTCTACGACAACTCCAAGAAAAAAAAATACTACGCTAAGCTCGGTCAATCGACCTCAACACCATGGCCGAACATTCATGATTCGAAGATCATGCCCTATCTATCTGATGGGACCAAAAGGGTCTTGTTTACTATGAGCTGAAACCTGGCGATTCCATTTCCACGGGCGATCGATATCGGCTACAATTGATTCGTTTGAGCCGTGCATTGCGAGAAAAACGGCCGGAATACGAGCAAAGACATGATAAAGACATGATTCTTCTTCATGACAACGCTCGGCCTTATGTCGCTAAAATCGTAAAAAAATATTTGGAAACGTTCAAATAGGATGTTTTACTGCAGCCGTATTCTCCGGACATTGCTCCTTTTGATTACTGGTTGTCCGAAGGAGCAGCAAGTCACCGGTTCACTTTTTTCGCAGAAATCGAAAATTGACTCCAAATCGGATCGCCTCCAAAGACTCCGAGTCATTTTTTCGAGATGGAATTCGAAAATTGTCTGAAAAAGTAGTGGGCAGCGATGGACAATATTTTAACTTACTTAATTGATCTGTTCATTCATTTTATTTTGAAATAAATGAAACAAAAAAACGGACCGAACTAATTTGTACTCCCAACACATAAGAAATTTTCTAAGTTAGTCTTAAATATAAAAATTGCAATATAATAATCGTATAAGTTTTCACATTTTCATTTCATTTAGATAATCTTCATTCTTTTATCTCCATACTATAATGAGAAAACAGAATTGAGTTTGCCATTTCATAATATTAATCTTGATCCTTGAAGTTACAAGGTTTCAATAGCGCTAAAAGATATACCTATGATCTATTCGATTGCAGGATTATCTATCTCTGCATAATTTAAACTCGATGACTAGATGATTAGATACAGTAGTACCTTGTTTCGTCTTGATAAGCCACGTTAGTGGCGGTAGTCAATTAACAAGCCAGTTGAATATCTCGTACGTCGGCGCAGTACATCGATAATTTATCTATCGCAGCGCACTGTTTACACGAATGCGCACAGGGCGGATGTATTGCGCTCAATTATCTTCGCTTGATACAACAATGTTACAAATCAGTTCGTTAGATGCCATTAATCTCAGCGGGCGTGCGTGATTACTATGCGCATATACTTACCGTGATATCACTGCTTTACATTCTCGTTAGCTGAGGGTGGATTCTTAATAAGTGATTTACCGCAAATGCTGGTTGTGGTTTAAACGTGATACGGACGAGTAAGGGAAGTTCTGCTCTGTTATTAAGTCTTTGTGATGTTAACACGAATTGAGATAATGCACCACGTACACTATGCTCTTTCTTATGCACACAATGTTGTTGTCAAAATACGGTATCATATGAAAATATTATTAATCGTGAAATAAATACTGACAATCAAGACAAACATAGACTTAGCAAGGAATATGAACTATTTCTGATAAATAGCCAATTTCCATAAATAGACAAAGAATAAATAATTATATAATATATAATAATAAAAAAAATCATAATTAATATTTTCGAGATAATTTTATAATAATGGCGTTTGAACATTTATTATGATTTTCTACTA
>NW_017259490.1:3875678-3877735 GCF_001594045.1 Atta colombica | reverse complement strand
ATTAATTAGAATTAATTAAATTAAAAAATTAAATAAAATTAATTAGAGTAAACGGATTAAACTTTATTTATATTAATAATAATATATGGATTTATGTGCTTTTAACTGAAAATTAATGCAAATTTAGTTATCATTTATGCATTATAAGGGAAAGTTGCCTCTCGAATGTTCTGTTATCTTTGTAATGTTAACACGGATTCACAGTAATGCATACATTGCTATGTTGTTTCTTATGCACGCTACACGCCATCGAGAAGCGTGCAGGTATTAGCCGCGGGATGAATATCGATGAGCACAGGAGTATATACACGTTGTCCCTAATTGAATCTAGTTCGAGCACACACTAATAAACTTAGATAGATATATGTTAAACCGACGATACAAGGCTTTATATCCCGATACTATTATAAGTATACATTAATTCTCGTAATACAGCATCTTGTAAAAGCATAAGAATATAGGTATGTGCTCTTCACAAATGAAAATATTATAATATAAAATTTATTTATGTATATCATAAAAATAATATTTAAATATAATCGATAAAGCTGCAATCTTAAGTGTGGCTACATAGATTTTATCGTTAGATATTCTTTTATATTTTTAAGTTAAATAAAAATTTTTTATTTTAAAAAATAACTTTTTCTATCCGTTTGTGATACTTAATTAATGCAAGCAGTCCAAGTAGACTGCATTTAAATAATAAATTAATAATAATCGCTATTCTCTCTCATTCTCACGCGACTGAGATAATTTAATATTAATTTGTAATTAAACTCCATTCTATAAAAGTTGTATTATTTAATATTAATTAAGTATTGTAAGAAAGCGTGAATAAGAGAAGAAAAGAATTATTTCATGAAATAACGTCCAGAGGTAAAAAAAATTAGCAGAATCTGAAAATTATCTCGCTGAAACAAAACTGCAATTTGCTATTAATTGTACTGAGATGTGAATCTCGTTGTTTAGTAAGAACATCTTAATACAAAGTGTGACCCAGAAAAGATACGACACACGAGGGTAATCGCGTTAGTATTCCCTGTCTCCCCTCGCAACAATATTCCGACAAGGACCCAACCCTTATTGTCACGTGTATAGCGGCGGTTAAGTTGTTGGAGTTAATCGAGTCTCGCTTACGCTATCGCAATGACGAGATACAACGTAACCGTTGCTCCGCATCTCGGCTCTTCTCTGATGAATCACGACGACCACGACGTTTTATTGACATAAAGGCATAAATTATTATTTCAATAATCAAGACCTTTATGTCAATAAAAATACATATGATTTAATTACTTATGTTAGGGATAGCCCGTAATATAGGGCTTTAATTGAATCAATAGCATTTTTTTCTCAGTGTATGACTCCACTTTTATGCACAAGTTCAAGTAGACAAATTCTCTAACCTCTAATAGAAGATACGGCCGATCCAAGACGACTAACTGCGGAATCAGATTACTGTTTTGGCCGGAGGTCGGAGAATGCAATTATCCCACGATTAGCAAGCCCTCGAGCACGTCGCAGTTCTGCAGTTCTGACCGCTATTAGAGTAACTCTCGTGAAACTAGCAAATGCCCATCGTTTCTGTTAGTAGTGTAACAACATAGGCGAACGGAGAAATCGATGGACAATTTCGTGACAATAAAATATCATATCGGTATAATTAAATCATTCAATCATTCATTAAAAATGACTTAAAAAATCTATACAGACTTAGAGGAGAGATAAATTATATAACTTAAACGAATACACTAATTGAAGCGCATCGATAATTGAATAACCAATCAATAACAGGATCAACGTAATTATGACAAAATAACACATCGCATAATCAATGGATACTCGCTAATAACACGAACGAGCGGTAACGCGATTACGTGTTGCGTGTGATACCGATGCTCATTTAATCCATCGTTAATCGGACGCGACGCAAAATTGTCGCACAGTCATTATGAATTGATTACAAAAGCTCCGCAAGGAAGTGCAATGTTAATATAACGACACGACGTGACGACGTGATTAAGGACCTAAATCTCGTACACACATCAGATTCTCTT
>NW_017259490.1:3863677-3875578 GCF_001594045.1 Atta colombica | reverse complement strand
ATATATAAAATGCTTGATCGTACTCAATTATATGATCGTATAATTAAAAAATCCTCCAATCGTTTTAAACGAAATTGTTCGTTAATTTTCAATACTAGTTAAAGTTGACGTAAAAATGAACTCCCTTATACTTTTATAATACATGACGATTTTTACATTTTTATATTTTTCGTTCGTGCCTTATTATAATTGAAGTGGAATTCATCGGTAGTAATAACGGACTTTTCATTTCACATGATATTCGAATATCCGACGGACCATCGGAATCTTTACTTTCTATACGCCGCGGATTCATTGCGATTCTTTAGAAAGCTTCCTTATTTAATAACGCCACCGAGAGAATGCATAGTAACGACCAGTATTCTCTATCATCTCTATTCATGGCGCTCTGATTCAATTCCAGCAAGTTCGTTTGCAGAATATAAATAAGTTGCCTGGCATTTTATCTTACTTAATAAACAAGAACTGAATTTCCAGCAACAACATTGTGTATAGCCATGTCTTACCAAGGAAATACTTCGAAGTCGGAGGGTTAATAATAACTCAGGTGGAATAGCCTCTTCGACGCGTTTCGAGATCTCTTTCTCTTTTTCACTCGTTCGAGAATCGTCATAACTATCGTTAATATCACCGATCACGATTTTCTATCAAAAGTTTAATAAAACGAAACGGTGTAGCGTGTTAAAGTTCAGAAAATAGTGGGAAAAGGGGTGAAGGAAACTTCGTGATACGATAACTTATCCGAGGACTGGCCATATATATAGGTATATATACTTCGGAGAATCGAGGTAAAGAAAGCATGACGAAAGTTCTGGAAGAAGAACCGACCGGAAGGAAGAAAGGAAGGAAGGCGGCTTACCTGAAACAAACAAGAAAAACAACGCGTTAAAAGTTCGCCCACATTTTCGATGAGGTGGGTTTTAAGCGCCGTCGCTTGAAATAAGCATCACGTATTTCCGATATTATTTCCGGAAAACCGCATCGAATCGTCGATCGCAACGAACAAAGTTACGTGTAACTTTTTTTTATCGCCTTTTTATCCCTCCCGCCTTCTCTCTAGCTCTCTAACGAAGCTCAATATTCTCATAACACTTTTAAATACTCCGGATATGAATTTTACTTATCTAAAGCCTACGGAACACGATATATTTTTTTTCGGCTGAATTTAATCTTTCTATCTAAAAGATGCTCTCAACTTGAGGTGTATTCTTAATATCATTAATTAATGCTAAGTACCTAATTCTCATTTCTTTGGCGTCAAATTAAGAAAAATATCAAAAACGTAGGTAGATATTAAAAAATATATATTTAAATTACAAAGAATAAAATATATAGATGAAAAATTAATATTGAAATATTTGCGAATTATATATAGAGTTGAAAAGAAGTCACAAGTCGAATAAAATCCATATCTGTGGTGCATTTTTTCCTTGTTTGCAATTTAATAAATTAAGTACTTTGAGAATTGCACAACACAAAACGCAAATTTTCTGCTAATTTATTAAAATGCAAACAATCAAGAAGAAAAAAAAATACATGTGCCACAGACATAAGATACAGATTCTGAGTTTTATTTATTCAACGTATGACTTTTGAGTCTCAGTAATTCTGTGTTTCCACTTTTAAATCTTAACGTTAATTTCTTATGTATAGTTTATGTTTTAAATGTCTATCTGTTTTCTAATCATTTTTTAATGCATTTTTTTAATTCGACACCAATAAAAAATGAGGATCAGATACTTAGCGTTAATTGCGTGTTAAGAATGTAGCTCCAAGTTGAGATCATCTCAAGTTGATGTCCTCAGTGATTGCAATCTCCATACAATGAAAGGCGAATATAGTTTGTGTTTAGGATTCGCCTACGAATCCGAAACTGAATCGTAAAGCATGAGCTTAAGCAGTTAGATTAATATCTACAGCAACGCATATATCGACAACGCCCACGAGAGGAATCATCGAAGAAGACGCTTCGCTCTTTGATCCTTGTGAAAAAATCTTGATACACGGTTGTATTTCATCTGTCGGCGAAAGATAAATACGTGAAAACACACAGCACAGAGACACGACCTATTCTCTGTCTGTAAATTATACCTCGCTAAGTAATTCCTTATGCTGCGTGAAAGCATAAACAATCTCGACAACTTCAACAAATAAATCAAATTATTCTGTAAACATACATATACTTTATAGTCACTAAATTTAATTTATATCTATTTGTTATCTGAGCTCTTTCTTTATATTAAAAACAATTATTGATTTTGTTTACTAATTTAAAATGTACTAATATTTTTAAAGATTTTAAATGAATCACATTTTAAGGTCTGATTTTCAATACCGCAACTAAACGTTCGAATATAGTTTTTCCATAAGTTTCATGCAATTTAGCGCACGGTGCTAATTATTAGACTAGATGCTTGTTAGAGGACATAATGATCGTGACATAATGCGCGCGGCGCGGCTTGCACCACATTCCGCGTGTTCGTTCCTAGCGAGTAAAGGCAAACGGGAACATAACGGATCCGAATAATTAACTTCAGTGAGCGGGGTCTGGAGGAAACAATTACAAAATGTAACGTCTAATTGGGGATAGGAACGCGAAAGAAGAAGAGGAGGAGGATAGGCGGAAATCACTACTAGCCTACATATGAGAAGAATGCAACGCGTGCAATCGCCTCGAGGTTTCGTTCTAGACGAAGTGGCGCCTACCCGGTTTCACGGTCTGAAAAATCGCCCACTTTTATGGCATTCGCACAAACGGACGTAGGTGGGAACGCAGATTCTTTATTATATCTAGATAAAAGCATAGCTAACAAAAGAGATTTGATTATCATCCTAGTCACGTTGTATAAAAGAATAGATCAGGGATGATAGTAGAGAAAAATAAATATTTTTACTAGCATATTCTTATAAAAAATTATTTGTAATATCAATTTAAAAAGAATATTGTATTTGCATTTATATCCTTTTTAGACTTTTTTTCATAATTGATTTTTCATACAAATTGGATAGGAAAAAATTTATCTCATACCAATTTCCTCTTTTTTTAATTCTCCCAACTATTCTCTTTTTTTCTCTCTATAGAAACACTGTTTTTTTCTCTTATTAAATTAATTAATTATATAATAATAATTCATACGTAATAACAAAACAGAAACAAAATTTAATCAACGCATCGGGAGAAGACCGAGAAGAGGGAATTCTAAATGAAATAAAAATTTCTTTTACATCAATGCGTTGTAATGCACTCTGAACCATAATAACAAGATGTAAAAGAATCAAAGAATTAAATGCAAGTCGAGTCAAGTCAGGTCAATTGAGGGAGAAGTAAAAAATGGAAAGGGGAGCAGAATAGAGCGAGAGAAGGACGATTACTCCAGCTCGTCTGTGTCTGAGGCGTTGATGGGTGTCTGGCGGGTCACTTCACCGTTGCAGGCCGAGTAAAAGAAGCGAGCTCTGCCCATATGCCTTGAATCTTCGCATATATTTCACACGTCCTCGAAAACCTCATTTGCTAAAGTATGCTCTTCTTATCGACCGAAGTTATTCGTAAATTAAGCTTATTCTATTTATAATAAAGTCAGTTAACTATCTAAAAAATATTTACATTCACTATGTATAAAATACATAGTAAAAAATAAAAATGTAATAAACTGCTCATAATTAAAAATCGCTAATTCTTCTATTTTTATCTTGATAATAAAATATTACGAGCGATGTATATATAATACTGCAACAGTAACAACGCAACTAACGATGACTGCTGAAGAGAAGAACGAAGAACGATAAAGAGAGACATCCGAAAACAAAAGCGCAATCAGACTTCCCATTTAGACCGAAACAACTGTTAGCTCCTCGTCGTCGAGAGATGTCTTCGTCCTATTCTCTTTCCTTCCCTCTTTCCTCCCCCGACCTCACGATCCATTCTAGAAACCAGGATTACCATTTATAGTAAACGCAAGAAGCTAACGAGAAGCTTCTACCCTGTTTCGCTCCTTACCGAAAATTTCCAGTCGCGAATTTCTCTCGCTCTCCTCGACTCTTATCCGATTTTCTCGAGCGATGCAACTGAATCGCGTCGCGCCTTCTCGACACCTGTTGCTGACGCATAAATCGCAAGCGAAAGGATACTTAGTCGGTGGATCGCATTTATGCGACAACGGAGATATTAGTGTGCACCGTCGGCATTCGAGTCTTTTTAAGAAATCTTTTCATAAACACCGTCAACATCTGCGTAATGTATGAGACGTTCTACGTACTCAAAAAAAATGATCTTGCAGTTACAGCGAAAATTATCTAAATACAAAAACTAGCTGGAATGGATAAATTTCTAGCAAGTACTGCAATATTATAGATATATATATGTATTGCATCTAATCATATAGGTGGCGGAGATAAAAGTTAGATTTGTGCTATAAAGTCTATGCGTATGATACATAATTTTCTATCAGATACAAAAAAAAAACAGCTATAATTCTGGCTGAAGCAGCAAAATATTTTTTTTGCGTGCGAAGTGTTTCACAAATATTGTATATATGTGTACATATTTAATTTAGGAAATATTCACATTTTTATACAAATATATTTATATATTGTACACTATATATTAGAACAAGAAAGTATATCAAAGACGTCAAATAAAGTATTAAAGCTGTCAAGAAAGTGTCTCAATATAAAGTAACTCCCTCACTTGCTTCGCGACGTGAGTTTGCGTTAGGATATGTGTCACCGTAAATCGTAACAATTCTGTGCAACATCTACGTTACGACGTAAAATCATATAAGCGGAAATCTGACTTTTTGTCCGGTACGTGACGTGCTACATCAAAGGAAAGGGAAAATTGCCGCGCAGATGCATTGTTTCAATGTGAAATGTCGCTCAGAGAGGACGACAGTACAGTCACGTTCTTCAATCTATTGTCTTCCACTGAATGCACAGGAATTTTCTCTCTTTCTTTCTCTTCCTTCCTAAAAAGGAGCTGGCAGAAATGCTGACGCATTCTACGCTTTCTAAACACGGAAATTAATTTGTTATTTCGCAAATGTGTAAATCCCTTTAACAAATAGATCTCGTAAGCCTTAAACCACATATTATGAAGATATAAAGATACTAACACAGAGTGAGATCAAAACTAATAATAAAGAGAGGTAAGTTTAGATACAGTAAATAATTAATAATTCAATAAATGATCATAACATAAAGAAGATAATTTTAATATGGCAACATAGTTTGAAGATAGTGATAAAAATATCACACACAATAATCAAAAAGTTATTACGTAATAACGATTAAAGTTTAATGTGGGAACGAGCAGTTCACAACGTTGAATTAAAATCTACAGTACTGCTACTCGTAATAAAATCGAATGTAAGGTAAGGTTCTAAGGTTAGTATGGCGAGCCGGATAGGATGTTCCTATTAACTCGTTGATGGAAGTTACGACGTGATATTGGCACTCGCCTCTTACACGCGGACCCGTCTAATTGGCTAATCATATCTGCCGTCAAAGTTTATGTCAGGCAGTCAGCAGGCCTCGTTAGAAATTCGACCCACTTTGCCGCAGAAAGACGGTAGCAGATAACTGCGCGTATGCAGTCAAAGTTCACTCCGTACGAGACCAAAGATGCTAGCAAAATACACTGAATATCAAATTATCGCGTCGACAGGCAACGGTATGCAAATTTTTTTAAATTCCACGATATTTTATGTCAATATTGTACGCCTTTGCGATCGCAAGTAATGACAAGAGCCTTAGGGTGCCTATTAGCGTATACATACAGCACACTTTATTCGTTTCTTAAATTCTCTCGGAACTTAGATATAAGAAAAGAAAGATAAGAAGATTCTATAAAGAAGAATACGAAAAGAACATAAGGAAAATTAAAACATAATGATAATTACAATCGAATAATGTGTAAAATTGAATAATGTGTGATAAAATAAGCATCAATACCACCAATTCAATAAATTTCCCATATTTAGAAACTAATATCTAAAAAGACGATATAAATTGCCTTGATCAATTCAGTAAAGAAAAAAAAAATAACCAAGTTCTATCATCAGTTCTATTCATATCTACTTTCGAGAACAACAAATGACAAAAATATCAAGTTGTTAGTTAAACTTTCTACAAATAAAAAAGTTAACAAACTTTTATTTGTAGAAAATCATAGTTATGTCCATTATTTGTACTCGAATGAGCAATTACTATTAGCATTCCCAAAGACACTCGTTGTTCTTCTATAAAAATACCGGAATATAATTACGCGATTGCGTCTAAGAGAAATTCAAATGGATTGATACACTCATTATCGAGCAAAGGCGCGAAAGCTATGCGAAATCAAGCGCGCAATTAATTTAATTCGTGGACGAATTTACGTATTATAACATCCTTTCGTTGCTTAATGAAGTGAATCTAGAATCTCGTGCTTTCACTCGAAAGCGAGACATAACATATGAAAATTATCACAATTAATTTAAAATAAAATTGAAAGCGAAATAATAGGTTTGCTTTTTGCCAAGTAAATTTACATGAATGTTTAATGAAAAAACAAAATGTTTAGTAAAAAAAATAGGATTTAATGATTATTAATATAAATGAATGAAATTCTCTATTATGCTTATTTTATTAATTTAAAAAAGTATTGTAAAAATATTTTTATTTAGATACACGAGAAAAGAGATTTTTTTTTAATTTAAAAGAACATTACTATTATTTACTCGACTTTTGAACGACAGCTTGCCAGGATTTGGGATAATTTTTTGTTAGTCTAAAATTACCGCTTCTGAGAAGAAATTGGCAAATGAAAAGGGAAATACGCTTATCCCTGGCGCAGTGGGGGATAAAATGTACAGCGCGTTAAAGTTCACGGAAGACTAATGAAATTGCATTAAACAAAGGAGCATTTCGCTATGCAGAAGTATGCAGATAACAGAGAAATGTAATTAACGTTGCATTTAACCGTGGAATCAAGACAATTCACTTTGCTCTGCAAGAGAAGGAGAGCACGGTTTTTCAATTACATTTCCACGATCTCTCCATGCCTATCGTAATAAAATCGTAATGAAAAAAAACCACATAATCGATTGATTGATTCTCAAGGATAATCGATTATCTTTATTGCACATAACAAAGAAAAATAATTAATTTAATAAAAAAATGAACACTTTTTTCTAATAATATCCTCGTGATTGTTCACTAATATATAATAATAATATATTCCATAAAATATATTATAGTACAGTAATTTAACATTCTTGACAGTTTGACAAACATTTCAATGTCTAAATTTCATAAAGTGAGCTTTGTTTCAAATACATTCGTGTTCGTGTTGTAACTTATATAAAATGGTGAAATTGATGTCAATATTCTGCTAATATTTTGGAAAAAATCATAAGTTTTAATTTTTGAACATTCAATCACAGTTGATCGAAAACTCCGCTTTCTGACGTTTGAAAATCAATTTTTGATTATTTAAAAATTTCAAAACATATTCCGAACTGAAAACTAAAATTGTTGGGCATAAAATTTAATTTATTTTAAAAGCAATTTTTGGTCGATCTCTTGGTTTTCCGAAATCCTATTAGTACTAGCGAAATCGATAACGCGTGAAGTCGTAAACATCTTAACCGATCTTCGGCTTCTAACGGTATTTCGAACACCGAGATACCGCCCTCGGACGGAAGCGTGTGCTATTAGACGATTTTAAAGTGCTAGGCACCCCGGAATTTACTGCTTCATGCTCGCCCGATCGATTTTATTTGCATAGCCTGCTACTACAGGGTGTACCATTCACTCGTGGTTTTGTCACGTAGGCGCGAAAGGGATTTTACGATCGAAGAATCGGTAGAGTACTAGGATCTTACCAGGAAACCCCATAAAATCGCGCCCACCAGCGGCATCTCCGGATTTCAATTACCCGGTCGGACAGAGAAACACTTGGCCATCCATTATGCGGTCCATTCGATCGTGTAATTGCGTCTAACTGAAGTTGCTGGATCCTTGAACTTTGTTCTATGGTCTGTATCATTCACGACAATGATGGCTTTTACACTCGGAGTTTTAGGCTAATGCAAAACGGTCGAATTCTTTCCGATTTATTTGCAGAAGATTTTTCTAAGAGAGTATATAAAAATAATATTATTTTGTTTGCATAAAAAAAATATTTAAATTTTGTAATCATAATCGATTTTTATTTTTTTACAAATATAATTAAATTAAACATCTACTCCAATAATTTTTTTAAGTCTCACTGAGACTTACATAAATGAATAATTTTACATCATATATAACGCAGTTTACTTTCTCCACAATTTTTGTATGCTTTACTTTCGACCATCGATATTACTCGTAGCGACTTGAGATCTCGAGGAAAATGTTAACAAAATATTTTACCAAACGAGTTATTTCCCTGACTTTGTGTTTTTTTAATGAATGTTGTATTATTTCGTCGTCGCATTTATAACACTTAAAAATAAATCGGCAATCACGTGTGCCCAAATTTATAAGACAATAATAAAGCAGTCTAAATTCTGAGTGGTCTCGGAGCGATATCAAGAAGATTATAAATTTCATCCATCACTCTCGTGGGAGTCGCAAAGTTTCACTTTGTTTTTAATTCACGTAAATTTCTAGATTTACAGGAGAGAAAGTTTCGATCGATTGGAGGAAAATCGACGATGGGGAAACCGAGTGACGGATAAAACTTTCCAACAATAAGATTCAGTCGCAGCGCGCGCGAAAACGGATGATTAATCGTGAAACCGCGGAAAAAAATCTTATATCGATTCGTAGAGCCCTACGATTATTAATCGTCTTCACGGAGATTCATAAATCAATCTTTTATAAGTTTATATCCTCTCTCCTTAACTAAGATGGTGATGGCGCGTAACTTGATTCAATTTGCGTGCCAGTAACAGGCGTACTAAGCGACTTCTGACTGACTTACCCACAAATAAAATGCGAAGATTATATAGATTTCTATGAGCAAATGGATACGATGTTGATTATACAAATTTTCAAGCAAAATAACATTGCACATATATGTGAAAGTGTTATCTTTGGTAAATGTATATACTGACTACAACAGACTACAGTAAGTGTATACATTTTACTAACACTTTGACTGTGACATGTATAAATTAATAGCAATGTACATACAATTTCATGTAAATGTATTTATAAGTTGATATGTTATAAATTTGTGAAAATATTTACATAAACTTGTATATAACATTCTATAAATTATAAAGATAAGATCTTGTATCTTCTTCAAGAGATATCAGAAATAGAATGTAGAATAAATGTGCGACAAGGATCATGAAGACGGTAAGAAGAGCAACGAGCACAAAGGAATAACGATAAGACACGAGACGACCAATAAGTTGTCTTCGTATCTGCAGGGAACAACCATTGTCGTCAGAAGCGGACATCGCGCATTTACTTAAGAACGCACTTTGTATTCTCCATCCGGCGGGTTCTTTCAAATAATTGTTATGTCGCGAGCGCACGTTGACGATTGTCTTCGTTCGAAACGAGCGCCATTCGCGGCAATGAACCGCCCGTCTCATCTCGCTTTTCCTTGTTCGTGAAGTAAAATACTCACCGACTTACGTTTCCACATTACGTCTATCGTTTCCAGATAAGGATATTTCATACAACGGCAGACATTAAGTACAAAAATAGAAAATTAAAATGGGCGAGAAAAGAATAATTTCAACGAAGTATTAACCTTTAAATGGACAGGTGGCCAGAGCACTTCAGCTATAGTTTTCTTTAAAACTTTGTTCTAAAAATGAAAAATAAAAATATTGCTCAGATGTCCAAAAGTCTATTATTTTTATATTCCTATAATTAATGTAAATTTAACTATAAAATATTATACTAGTAAAAAAAAAATAATTAAATAATTTTTGGAGTGTTTTGAGCATCACATCTACTAACTAACATATTTTTAACTTTTAAGTAGATAAATAATCACAATATCTCAGGCATAATTATCTAATTCTGGAAAAAGAGTATTGCCAAAAAGTAAAATTACTTAAAGTTCATTATCTTTACATTTCTCTATCTTATACATATGTATAAATTCTATTAAAAAATATAATTGCAAAGTTAAAGTTTTTTTGAAGTGTTTGAGCACCCCCATTTATTAATTTGTGTATCTTTAAATCATCTATCTACTTAAAGTTTAATAAAAAATAATAAAATAACAATTTCCCCCGACATAGTAATGCTTGTAATCCAATAAGTCGCAAGACATTACATTACAATTTAATATGCGGAAGAAGTCTTTCTCTGCACTTGACAGTTGATGCACCTTTTGCTGAACCATTGCGGGAATCGTTGCGGGAATTATTGCGCGATACTATAACTTGCAATATCTTAATAAAATCTGCAAAGCTAATTAACCTGCATGCAATTTCGCATCCCCGCGAGCGTAGCGTTTATATCTTCTCGCGCGGTCGAATATCGGATGTCGATTACACGTTCATTTGTCAATAGCAGGCCGTTCGCTGGTGGTGTCCGTCGGACCGTATCGGCACAATGTAGCGGGCGATCCGATCCGAAGGATATTAATCTCTCTCTCTCTCTCTCTCTCTCTCTCTCTCTCTCTCTCTCTCTCCCTCCCTCCCTCCCTCCCCCCCTTCGTCTTGTGCGATAATGGTGGTTCTGCACGCGTGTTTCGGTATCTCTTAATCGTCCACCTGTCCGCCTCTCTCTAATGGTAATGCAAGGCAGGAATAACGCTCGCATCGCTGTAACGACCGCGCCTATTGATTTGTCAGCGAGTCTAATGGATTTCCATACACACAAGCCGGAATTCCGAACCGGAGGGGTACGCGAACCATGCTATGGGTATTAATACGGTCGTTACAAACCCTATCGCTATGCTGTGGTATCCCGCCATCCGTTAACCCTTTCGTCCGTGAATTCCCCTTTCCGGTCGAGGAATTCGCGGATCTCTCGGACAAATCGTTCGCGATATCAAAAAAAGTATCCGATACAGAAGATTTACGATCTAAAAATATCGGATTACCGCAGTCTCGCTCATCGAAGATACAAGCTTACAATTCGAATACAAGAGAATATACATACCTACATAATAGAAATAAAAAAAAAACAGATACGTGACAAAAATCATATTTCTAAAAATAAGAAACAAAATTTAAATTTAAATTCAAAATTTCTGCTGTGATTGTATTTATGTCATCAGGATATTTCCAAAATATCGTGTCTCTACTTCATTTTATTTTTCTTTTTTAATTTTACAAATTGTTCGCGGCCACGCAATTCTCGGATGCGATAACGCGGGAATCGATCCGAGTAGTTGTGCCTGCTACATGTACAGTAAAGATACACCAAGGATTCGTGTATACCGTATACCGTGTACCGGTATCGCTCTCGACGTGACCATTCTCGCCCACGCGTTTATAAATCGTTCTCGTGTGTCTTGCGGGATCCAGGATCCTTCCCGTTCGTTATGGAGAAGGAAGAAGAAGAGAAAAAGGAGAAGCTCTATTGCGGCATCATCGTCCCGTCGCATCGTCGCCTGTGCTCTTCCTGCAAAACGTTACGCTAACTCCCTGTCGGAGCAGACCGCATTCATTCTAGTTAGAACGCGCGCACCCATGCAACCATCGGCCGTTATATATCTCAGCTGATTTGAATTTAACGGTCATCGCCATTGTGCGTACATGCGTGTGTCCAGCCTTCCCCGCTTGTCTCTCCATTTTTTTTTCTCTTATTTCGCAACGGAATAACGCGCGCAACGCGATCCGGTTACCGCTGTTACATTCGTTGGAGAGTCGACGAGGTGACGCAACAACGCAATGCGCTCTATATGTTTTTATTAAGAGTAACTCTGAATATATTTTATCATGTTAGTTATTTTTTCATCATAAA
>NW_017259490.1:3861346-3863577 GCF_001594045.1 Atta colombica | reverse complement strand
ATATTAGATTCTCTTTTTTTTATGTAAAGAGAAAAAATAAAAGATATATGTTATGCAAAAATTAAAATTTTTATACAGAATAAAATTTTATATGTAGGTTAATAAATAATTTACTTAACAAAATATTCCTACAGTTGCGTGTAAAAATTTTTTAAAAATTACAAACATATTTTTAATAATTTAGAAAAAAGTTTAACAAAAGTTATTTAACTTTTTTGAATCTTTTTTTAACAAAAGTTAGGCAATGTCAATAAACTTTTGCAGCAATAGCAGCGTGTAAACGAAAGCGCATGTAAAAGAAAATTTTGATAAGGTACGCGATGCACGGATCACTAAGTTTTTTCTTTTCTAAAAAGAGATGGGAGTTTGTATACAAATTTCTTAATTAAATTTCTTTTGCTCGCAGTTGGCGACATTACTTTTTATATCCCGCATTTGCGTGAGCCAGACCAAGTCGCTTCATCTCTGTTTGTTTCCTAAAGCAGAATTACGCGCAGTTAGTGTGTGTGTATGTGTGTGTATGCATCCCCTTGCCTGAAGTACAATTGAGTCCTGAGTAATATAGAAGTAAAAATGGACCGCATTCTTTATTCAAAAAATTCGTATTCCAGTCTGCGATTTCATATTACTGTGCGCAAGCACCTGCTCGATCGTATTTCTCCTCCCTTGGATAAAATGCGTTTGTACATATCTTGGAAAATAACGCATGAATTGAGGCTTCGATAATATCGGCAAACAATTCGAGTCAATAAGTTGATGATTCTACTTGTTCACGCATCGCGGCGCGAAGTAAGTAGGTAAATAATTTTTATACTTCTTCAGTGTTTTCTATAGTAAAAGTTTGGTCTTCTTCACTTCTGCTTTACTAGCAAACAATTTCAAAATTCATTCACGTGACTGGCGTTGGCGAGTGCATCTGCATGCACTCACGCCAGGCATGGCGGATTATCATAATGCCGTATATCGCGAGGACGCACCGCTTCCTAAATAAACATTTGCGTCCGGCGACGCGTATTCGCATAATCTATTCGCACGTGATTCTCATGTGCACGTAGCGTACACCGCCGGTTTCTCTGTTTACCGATTAGATCAGAGTCTCCAAGTGCATTGTCGGTGTGACTTGTGATCCTGGCCGGATTGTGAGACGAGACGCATTAGCGACGACGATCTTCCTCGAGTCAATATTCCACCTGATTTAACTTGACTTCGTGCTGGCAAGCAACTCTAATACAACGATAAAATTCACATTTCTTGTGCTAATATTAATTTCAGCTCAACAAAAGTGATGATCGATCAAGGTCATTGTTAAATTTGTATACTACTACGTGTTTAACTTCAAAAGTAATATTTTTTTTTCTATGTTCATCATTTGTTGTTTTATTTATTTTGTAAAATTTCAAGAATTCAGATATTGTAGGAAACAACGCTTCAGATTTACATCCTTCCGCACACACAAGCACAACCTACGTATGTCGATCTTATGGGATTCGAAAATGGTTCACAGAGTAAACATGCTATTAGAACTTTCCCAGGCGGATCGCAGAAGGGTTAATCACCGAGACGGCTGTAATCTGGGTTCCACGATGGCGTAAGCGTACAAGGGGAATAATTAAAGCGCGCGGTATCCCGCTGCTTTTATGCACTCGCCGGCCGATTCGCAGCACAACAGGGCGCCGCCGCAGTTTCTTTCGTCGCGCTGCCGCGCACGGACGACGGTAATGCACATCATCAGCGAGGGAGATGTAATCGCCGGTCATCCATTGGCGTCACGTCGTGTGTTCACGTTCTTTGAATCGACTTATTCGTATCCATCTGACGTTTATAAATCCATAAACGATTCGCAGCGAACGAGCAACCGGCGATACGATGTTGGAAACTGTCATTTCGCCGTGTTATTGAGCGAGTGTCTACCTGGCGATGGTAGCTTCGACGACAGCTTCGACAACAGATACTTTGTCGTAAACTGTTCGATCATCGATGTCGAGAGATACATATAGGATACGTGCACTAGTAAATGATCGAATCCTTTCATTTCTGCGGTTATAATCCCAAGTACTGTTAGTGATACCGGTTATTTCCCGCTCTCAGATAAATTTCAAGTTAAATGATCGTTACGATTGAAGGATTTAATAATAGAGAACAAATTTTACGTGCAATTTATTTTATATAATCTTAATAAAACATTTTTTTTTTTCAGGAGAAAGGATAAAAGAGTAAAATTTTAAATTAAA
>NW_017259490.1:3859955-3861246 GCF_001594045.1 Atta colombica | reverse complement strand
ATATATATATATATATATACAATAACATACCGAATTAAATAAATAATAATGAAGAATAAAGAGAGACTTTGACAATGCATTACTTCGTATTCTATTTCTTGCAAGCAAATCAAGCGGATAGTACCGCGAAATAGATCAAGCCAACTTATATTCAGTTTACGGGAGAGGACTCGTGGTATAAATAAGATCAAGTTATATCGATTAGCTACAATAAAAAATTTATAGTCTCCCCTACCGTATTCTTGAAAAGTGGCATGCAAGGCGATTCCCACGTTCCTAAGTATTTCGTAAATGCGCGATATACACACACACACACACACACACACACACACACACACACACACACACACACACACACACACACACACACAAGAAATATAAATATCGTTATCTTCTTCTTCAGTGCATATTTATCTTCATAACCGGCGCAGCGATTGAAATAACGAGCGGCTTTATACGAATGTAAATGACTTTAAGTAACACGGAACTATGTTTAATTTGTTAACCGATCGTCAAATTTGAAGACATTAACTTGCAAACTAAACAACATTATTAAATCAAAGATAATTGAATGGTAATAATAATGTAATATTTACATTATACATAAATATTTATCATTACGAATAGATACAAATAACGTGCCTCGTGATTTACTTACTAAATATTTGCATTTTTAGAAGATATATTTTTGTTCAAGGGTACCTTCCAGAAATACACTATTTCAAAATTGAAGCCGCGCAAGCTTTTAAATCATGGTAGTATCGATGCACGGCAGAGTATGCCAGCGATTCTTGAAGATTACTCCAATTCTCGTTGCATATTGCAGACATATTAGAGTTCAGACCACGCCGAATGGAGAATTTAGAATTTTCCTCAATCTATGTGATCGCCCACGTTGGATCGCGGCCAATTCGCGGGAGGATATCTCGGCGTAGTTTTCAGGTCACGACGCCATAATGCGGAAAACGTGTTAGCACACGAAATAGCAGAAACCGCGTTGCATTTGTCGTAATAACCAAGCATAATTGAATGCAGTCGCTGTGCCGTGACGAATCATACCCTCACCTCATACTCATTTCATACCGACAATGTTTTTGCTTTTTCACAAACGCAGTCATTATAATATCCAAATAAGTTTCTTAAAAACTAGATTAATACATGACAAATGCTCAAATAGCGTTAAAAATAATTTTCAGTAAAACTGTGCTGCTTTCAGGTTTCAAAATTATACGATACAAACAACACATCACTTAACTGTAGTCGAAAATGAATCAATATCAATATATTAAAA
>NW_017259490.1:3846096-3859855 GCF_001594045.1 Atta colombica | reverse complement strand
ATATATATATATATATACACATACATACATATACACAGATTTTGTGATTTACGTGAACGATACACGAATCTGCATGCGGCACTTAGCTAAAATTGCTTTGTTCAGAATGGAAATTGAGATTATGACGTAAACCGACCCCGAGGAACCATACCTACTCAAAGCTTCCCCTATGTTATTGCCTGGTAAACTGGCAAGATGACGTAAGCTTGTCTAAGTTCGCGTCAGCAGCGCGATGATTCCTCCCCGTTAGAGTTAGGCACTTGACCCCGTACTGCTCCCGGAATGCAGCGTGCGTGCGTGCATGTCCCGTCCCGTCCCGACCCGTCTCGTCCCGGCTTGTCCTGTCCCGTCCCGTGTCGTGCCGTGCCGCGCGAGATGCCCCACGGCGCATCCATCACGTGTGTGCGAAGAGGGGGACCACCGAGTGGTTCGCTGGTAACATGGGGGAAGGAGGGGAAGAGAGGGATGAGTTATCAATGAAACACCGGGTGCCACACACATGGGATACCCTTCCAACAGTGGGCTCGGTCCGATTACCGTTAACCCACTGGGTCCGCTCATTTCCTTATACGTACGAACTTAGAAATTCGAACGTAAAGGGACAGAGACAGGAAAGCATTTGCATTGACACCGATGTATAAAAATGTGAATAATGTTCTTTCTCGACAAGACGTTAAGACGTGAATAGCTCTTGAGTTGCGATCAATCAAAACAGAAGCTTTAGAAGACTACTCTTCAAGACAGAAATTCTATTACATGGAAAGAACAGTTTTATTAAAGCATCTAAAAATTTAGCTACATATGGATTTGAAAATAATTTTGTGTTGGACCATAAAAGTTATTACGTATGATGGTTGCTAGAGTGTCACAATTTTTTTTGCAACATTGTTTATTATGTTTGAACGCTCTCCGTAATTATTTTGATGACAAAATTATTTTCAGATCTGCATGTAGCTAAATTTACTCCATCAAAACTGTTCTTTCTGTTACAATCGTAGATGGATTTTTTTTTAGCAAAAAAAACTTGAACGGTTATCATTTGTATAAATAAAGAACTGCTGCAACAAAAATTACTCTTTTTCTTAGATTCCTTCAGATATTTAATAGCTACGTTTTTTTGGTGACGACGAGATAATTCTTCGTATCTCTCATTTTGAAGATGCTGACTGTTCAATCTACGTTACGCAGTAGCGAAAGCGAGAAAATCATGATTACACGTTTCATCTCCATGACTCTATGTGGTTTTAAGCTTCAGATGTTCCATAATTTTATGTTATGCAATTCCTTCGTGTGTTTGTAAATATAAACGACACATTTGCAACGTACACATTTTTTCCATTTGGAAAAAAAATCAATATAACAAATAATATGTTCAAATAATATGAAATAATATGTTCTTATCACGAATATTTTTAGAAAATTGAAAATATAATTTTCCTTTTTATTTTAATTTGTCCTAACTTGATTTTGTCAAAAAATTTTCAATTCTATATTTAATAAAATGTTTCCTGTAATCTTTTTAAAACAATATTTGCACTAACGAGAGTCATTTCTTGTGACGATGCGCAATAACAGCGAATATTGTTGGTATAAAACAAAATTGAATTCATCTCGCGTAATTCGTGATAAAATACGAACAAGGTGCTTATTATATGTGAGCATATACTGACCCCTTGTTTACCGAAAAACTCACAATAACGAAAAACTCATTAAAGCGAAGCAATTAAGGGCGGTAGGAAATCTGAAGGCTTAGTAGAAACTCTAGTAAACTAGTTGGCTCAAAATTACACGCCGGCGGCGTACCGTGTTGTGGTGCAAATAGTTATACCAGCCAAAGCCTGCAATATCAACTCTCCGTACCGTGAAAGCTGATATATGCATACTTAACATAATTTCAGAATTAACGCAATTTCGGAATTTGCCGCACGGCGCACGCCTCAAAACCTCACAATTTCATTACAACGTCGCGTGGCATAATATTGACGTAAACGTGACAGTAGCATTTTAATTAGGAGGAAACAATGTTCGTCTTTATCGCGCAATAACTCCTGCGATACCTGTTTATAATAATAATTAACTTTGCAGCATGATATACTAAATAGAAGTGTATAAATATTGAAAAAAGAATTAATCGGAGATAACTAGTACAATTGTTAATAGTATAAATACCTATAGAGAGAAAATAAAGAGAATAAATATTGTACTTATAAAAATTAGTTTTAATTAAAAAAAAAGTCAAAAGATTTTTAATATACTTAGAAGTTAACGCGATGACAGCTAGCGATCGGAAAAATAAGACCGATAAGCTTTGCGAAAACATTGGCGAGATCACTCAACGCAAATCAACACGTCTATCGATCGCGCGCATTCATTGAAGACAGAGAGCTTTACATCGCCATTAGGCGAGAGATTCAGGAAACGAATAGAAGCCAAGTGAAATGTATTCGACATGAGGGTCTTTACCGTTATATGCGCGAGTCTTCTTGTCTCGGGCCCACGCGCCACGGTGATCATTATTATTGTGAATGTACGTAGTATAATGTCATTACCGGATGGTGTTATGCTGCCGGTTATGCACCGCGTGACAAACGACGAATCGGACGGTCTTGCACGCATGCCCACCTGGGACGATTATTCAGGGCTGCGAAAAATCACTACGAGGACCTATGCGGGACCTACGATGGAGTCCAGTACGTGGGCCGTGATAACGGCATCAGCTGTCCGCCGTACAGTTACTCACGTTAATGCCCACCACGGCTCGAAAGCGGCGATTCTCGCGCCGGAGAAGCTGCTATTTAGGCTCGCACTCTCGGAGAAGTGTTTGCCACGAGGATGACGAGGGAGAGGGAAGTGAAGAGGGAGGAGAGATTCCGCGAGAACTTGCGGAGTTTATCCCGGCGATTAGCGCACGACAAGCGCGACGTTTTGACGCGCGCGCGAATTTTTCCGCAGAGCGGAAACGGTGGGAACGCAACTGACCCGCGTGGTGAGGAATCGTGTTCACGAGATGTAACGTTTTCTACGAAAATATTTTTTTTTTTAGCGAGGAGAAAAAATGTTACATAATTAAATGTTACGCAATTTTAGAAAAAATTCAGCTGAGAGACAAAATATATTTTAATAATCTATGTATGTATTTCGTGAGTGATATCTGACTTTACTTCTGCGAGCACAAAATATTTCCTCCTTCTCTAAATCCGTGGGAATAACTTTTCAACAATTCATAATTATCCTGTCGATTGCTCATTAACCTTCGGTACTATCGGGGTTAAAACCGGATGATGCAACTATCTCTAAGCAGATATACATCCCCATTAATTAGTCGGAAATACGTTCCATAATAACGCCGCCGCTCGCAAGAGTACTACCGCGGAATAAAGTGACGCATTCTTCCGTGTATCTCACGATCGCATCCTCGCTCTAGTCTTTTCTACGCGAGAAGTTGAGTACAATCGGAGAAGCCCTTCGGTTACAATTGGCTTCCGCCTTCAAGAAAGCTTTCCAAGAATTGCGCAGTCAGCGATAATCCACAGATATGATTCATGATGAAAGGGGAAAAAGATATAGAATAAACTTTACAGATGGTGCATACTTCTCTAGAAAAGATCTAAAGTATAAAAGCACTTTGCTCATATTTGACTGTATATCAACATTAAGGAATTACATATTCGTAGATCATTATCGTCAAACCTGTATGTATAAATACAGGTATTCCTCTACTTGCGACTTGTAGATTTTCGAACTTACGATCGGCATGAGCTAAGAATTACTTAAAGATAGAAAGTTGACTGAATCAAAACTAAGATTAATTTACATTGAAACGAGCATTAGCTTATTTTTTCACATCTTATATAATTACATCTTATATAATCTTATATAATTACTTATGTCTAAAATGATTATTACAGTAATACAAATATTATTACTAACAGAGAAAAAAATAATAGATTTATAATAATATATAACACTATTTGACTTACGACATGGAACGTAATCCCGTAAGTAGAGGAATATCTGTATGTATAATTTTTAAAATTTAGGTCAATTTTTTGACAGTAACAGTACATAAAATGGCCCATAAGTTTTGCGAAATGGAGAAAAGCAAAAAAAAAAGAGGTAGGGAAAGAGACGCTATCTGTGATCCGTTAAATCTCTCCTTATCTAAGCGGATAAGAATCCCCGCGTCGATGGACAAGCTTCCTGAGAACACGAATGCTCGATGTAAAGTACGTACGCACGTTGCAACTGGCTGCTGGCTACATTGCCGTTCCGGGGTGCAGGGTTAACGAGCTGCATAAAAGACGCCGGAATATCCGCGACGTTAGCGAACAACGGTTATGGCTGGTTACGAAAGAGCGGAAAATTGCGGTCCGAAAAGCATCGCGACCGCAAAATACGCGCACCGCTCGCGCTCTGATACTTTTTCGGAGTGGTTTCTTTCCTGTCGCGCGACACAGCTAGAGCGGAAACAATTTACCTCTCTAAATAGACCATAACATACCGTAACATCGGTGATCGAAATTGATATACAAAAGAATATAAAGAATGAATAAATTTTTTTCCGTAAGTATTTTACGGACAACATAAAATATCATATTTTTCATTTGTTAGTTCAATGTAATATCCGTAATTAAAAAAGATTTTGTCAACTGGCGATACCTTATGAAACGTATAGCTTTGAAGTTGCGTCCGCCGATTCATTAATAAAAGATTATTACCATTTAATGTGTATATATCCGACTGTCGATGCGGGATACAAATGATTTTGCATCTGCGGGAACCCGAATATATTTACCAAAGGTAAACGATAGTACAAACAGTTAAATAATAAATAACAATCATTTTCAAAAACCACAAAATATACAACAAATAAATATCATCTACTATGAAAACTCCACGCTTATGTTGTAAATTATGTCAACAACGAACTCATAAACACAAAATTTGCATAATATTTACAAAGTAATTACGACAAAGTGCATAGTTTCATATTTCGTGTCTCTATGAGCGATAAAATTGCAGTTCAAGTTCTTTAATTCATTCTTATTTTTACATATTTTTATGTCTTTGTTGTCTTTTTGTAAATTTTAATAATTTTATATTTAAAAATTATAATTTCAGCTTTCAAAATTTATTTTAAAAAATAAAAAAAGTTTCGAGACTAAGAAGACATTCTTTATAATATTATTTAATGAAAATTACTGTTCAATCCCAAACAATTTTATATTTTTAATCGGAATTTTGTTTGCATGGAGGATACATTTTTCAGAATATAACTTTTATTGTTGCACTAAAAATCATGTTCATTTCCGATTATTACGGTCTCGAATCTCAAGCATGGAATGTCAGTTCCATCGGAATCGGTCGATTCCTTCGAACTTCCGCCGAAGTATTTTTCCAGCCCGATCACCCTCTTTCCCAGAAAGCATTGATGGCGAAGCTATCATTGGAGCGGTCATAGTTACAGACCGACGGTGTTCCAAGTGCTCTCTTCCTGCCCAGATGAAAAACGTCGCGACAAGCTTGTGAGAACGAAAGAAAAGACAAGAGAAAGAGATTCGTTGGGAAAGTGAGAGTCGGATTGCGATCAATTTGCATTCAGCAATCGACAAAAGAAATGCCAATCGAGCTTCGATGAAACGTAAAATGATAGTTTTTCAAATGCTTCCACTCAAACGCGCCTGCAAATCTTTTTTCCATTTTTTTTTTTTTCGTCAATCTGTGTTCAATGAATATTGTATTTCAATTAAACATAACTATAAATAAATGATTGATACAAATTTCACAATAAAAATCAGATTTCCTTAAAATACAAAGTTAATGAAATATAAGAATTTATATAAATCATTCACGGAAGATAGAAAGGAAAAGTAACATTTATGAATTATATAAATGCTATTTTCGAATTTGCGAATACCAATTGCAATTCTTCGGTAGCGATTTGTCTATTTATCGACGTGTTTATCCGTTTGTGTAGCAGTCACGTTGGGCGATGATGAAACATCGTACGTCTCGTTAGGATGATGGCTTCTACCTCCAGCTATCCCTCGGTAACGATGCAACATCGTTTCGAACAATATGCGGGCCTTCAACTCCGCGCGAGAAGCACGTAAATAAGTTAATTCATCGACGAGATCGCCTAGCCCCGAGTCGGAGCAGCTGGCAACTGGAGACGTTAAATGTACATTAAATTTACGTCAAGCTTATGCTAGGTTTACAGGCCACGGCTTGTTAGCGTAGGATTGCCGTCGTTCACAGAAACGATGAGGGATCAATCCACGGAATGCGAGTGGAGGGGACACTCAGAACGCGCGAGGAATTTTCGCAGGAATCCAGAATCCGCGGACAAACATCGGGAAGATCTAATAGAAGAACGACATTGGCGAAAAGCGTTCCAGATATTCGGCGGATCAACGTGTTTTGAATTTTCATAACAATAACTTTTTCATATTTCCGCAAATATTCCATAGAATCTGATTTATATTTCCTGAATAAAGTTTAATTTACAGAGAAAAGTATTTCTATCGTTTATATTTTCACATCACGAGAATGATGAACGCTATGTGCGAAATTTCTACAATATTTATTATAATTAAAATGTATAATTAATCTTGCAATGATAAGATACTACTTTAGGAATGCAAAATACGAAAACAAGTTTAAATAATAAATATTTATCAAATATATATTATCTTCGTTAATATAAGTCATATAAATCTAGTTAAACGAACATAATATAACTAGTAACCTTATATAACTATAAAATTAATATCTAAAATTAATTAGCGAAGGAGCCGTTTCTCATATGGAGATATCATAATCTTAATTGAAGTTCTGAAACTTCATTTCAATAATAATCGTATAATTAATTTAAACATATCAAGATCTATTTGGATTAACAGACTTTCACGTGCGCACGCGCGTCTTCTGCAACAATGTATCGAGTCAAATGCTGCGATATAGAGAAATGTTTGAATTGAAGACAGAGCGGAGGTAATTGCTATCGTACAAACCGCAACGTTCAGCGCATTTCCCTACGCAATGTGACTCTTATTTATTAAAGACGCTTTGTTTCGGAAACAATTAGCGACCTGGTAGAGAATGCACAAAGGAGCCTCGTTCCTATGCTGTGAGAACCGCTCGCGTCTCTCGCGCGGAAACTTACATAATTTGGAAAGACGTCGTCGTGACGTTGGTACGTGTGTATATACGTGTACGTGTATCTAGTGAAACAATAGTGGCTGACGCTGAAGCACGGGTCGTACAAGCCACAGGATCGATACCGCCTGTCTACAGAGAGGGAGGGACAAAGAGAAAGACAGACAGACAGACAGAGAGAGAGAGAGAGAGAGAGAGAGAGAGAGAGAGAGAGAGAGAGAAATTTATGCGAGGGTGGCTCTAAACAGCGCCGACTGCCGTTGTTGGTTTATGAGCGCGGAGCGAAGCTGAACATATGTGGTAAATTCATATTAATTTCGTTTCCTTATATATGCGTATGCCGTATCGCGAGATTGAGCAAGATTGCTTTAAAGTTAAAACGGTATGCTAAAAATAAAATGTATAAAAAATAATAACGTATTATTGTATTTATTTTGCGAAAAATTTTTTTAATAGTTTCCTAGAATATTAATAATATGTTAATCGAATTTAAACATTTTTTTCATTTTATCTTTGAAACTCTTATTTCAAGATATAACGTGCTTGCAAATTCGTTAAACAAATATATTATCTTTTAGTATTCCTATATAAATAGTATTTCCAATACAAATGTGTAGATATGATTATTATTTATAGTGCAGAATGTGCATATATATTTAGAAGCGGATCAAAAAGAGATTGAAAAGGACACTATGCGCGTGTGAATCTTCAAAAAGAGACTCTTCTCCCTCATACTTGAGAAAAAGAGAAGAGCCTTTCAGCGCCTTCGACGAGAATGACTGTCTCAGTCGACTCGATGACTTTACAAAACGTCTTTGAATAACTTTGATAAACTTCACATATGGATTTTTATTTGTGGTCTTTCACGATAATTTTTGATAATTTTTTAGATATAAATTTAGTTCGTCAATATTAAATATATATGTCTTATTCTCATACATAAAGCTCGACTGTTTATTGTCTAATAAGTCATTATATATTCTGTGAGCAATATGTAAGAAGATATTGAGTTTAATTTTTTTTTATAAGCAAAATCTTACTTATTATAGCACATACATAGATAAAGCGAAAAATTCCAAAAAATTATATTTTTTTAGAAAAACTCTTTTTTTGTAATTCTCTGTTTATACAGAAAAAAATTAATTCTGAAGATGTCCCTTTGATCGAAAATACTGAAGACTTGCAAGATATTAATAGCAGTACATCAAAGTCGCGGCGGATCTTCAGACAGATATATATATAAATATAAACTGTGATCTTCGACCCGATCGTTCGCATTGGACCGCATCCGGACATAGGCGAAGCGCATTTTCTCTCCCTACATATTTTTCTGATCAAACTTTGCACCGCTCGCCCGCCTGTTCATTCCATCGCAGCGGGAATGTTAATTAAATCGCGTCCGCGCGAGCGTTACGTTTACGTTTCCATCCAACGAATTTATTGAGCTGTAAGCCGTAAGCTGCAATGAACATTGTCGAAAGAGAGAGAGAGAGAGAGAGAGAGAGAGAGAGAGAGAGAGAGACAGAGAGAAATAGAGAGTTGATCTCGCGGTTTATAGCGATTTATGAGATTTTTATCGCCAGCGATTTACGCCAATCGCCGGATTTTTATCGTCACTGTAACTTTTTACTAGAGTCGAAAAACAACGAACGAAATCACGCGGTAAAAATATTTGTTCCATGACTACTATACACAAAAGTAGGAGAGGCATTGTAAAATACACAATAAGTATTGTGAATTTCGTTACGGTATACAGATTTATCTATTGACAGCAATTTTCATCGAGAAATGAATATAATACCGTTCAAAAATATATTTTCTCTTCACACAGTGTATTGTGTCGTATCGATTCTTCGTTTTAAATGGAAGATATTATTTTGGTATGATTTTGCAAATAATATCGTGTTCCATAATTAGTAAAGTTTAATTTCAAAAGGTTTTGGAAAATACGCTTTTTACAAAATATACAAATTGTTGGCGAATCTCTTTTACGCGAAATCTATTATTTTCTTTTATTAATATATTGGAGAACGCAATATCTTTTCTCGATATTTACTACTATGATATTTTCTCCGATGTACATACCGTGCACATATGATTCGTGGAAATCTCGTTATAAATTGTTCGGGTAATTGTAATCCTATGAAATATAAAACCGACGACGACTGTACACTTCTGATTCGTGATATTTATTGTTCGAACGAAATAACAAATTCGCATTAAATGAATTTGTTATACAGGGTGTAACTGAAATAACGCCCATTAACCATACAATACTATTCCTAATAAAAAACTAAGTCGAAGAATTCTCTACCATGTTACAATTTTCACAATAGTAACGAGATATTAATTTCTAAATATTGCCGAATAAACTGATAAAATCGATGTATAAGACAATTTTAAGATATCTTTCCGTAAATATTTTGAAGATTTTTCTTAAAAAAACTCTCAAATATGTTAAAGTTGTTTTGTACGTCGATTTTAGACATTTTGCTTATTGAACAACTAAAAAAAATATTGCGAAAATTGCAAAATGATAGAGGACTTTTCATTTATATGATTAGCGGGCCTTATTTCATTCAGATACACCCTGTATATCATGGATAAATCTACCAAAGACATTACATAAGATAAATTATGATATTGCAAAACGTTATTTTATTATAACATAACTGATATTTGTAGGCACGAAACCAATGTATAATAACGGTGAAATATAACGGGTGTGACTATTTCTTAACGGGATTTGAATGTTAATTCCGAAGCATCATGCATTATTTCCTCGACGCATCTTCACGTACGTATCGTTATATGTATAGTTAAAGATAACACACTTGATAGGCAGCATCACAAGTAGCTTGCCTGTCTCCACTTACGTTAATCGTGACGCTGTCATGTTCCCATGACAGCGGAGCCATCCGTTAACGTCTGTCATATACTCGCGTGCTCTATTAATTAATCCTGAGATGATGACGCTAGCACGAAACATTTAGGTTTGCTAATGACTTGAGGATATCATATGTATGCAACGGACGCAATAAAAATCGCAAGAATATTTATAAAATCATACATAAATATAGAGCTGGATCATCTAACATTGCTTCCCACAATCAAGATATAACGATAGATACAGACGAGGCATGCATAATGAAAGATGAGAATCGAAATTAGAAGTTTATAAATTCAATGTAAATTGTGATTCAAATAAATCTCATCGCCTGCAAATAGATATCTTGTTTAAAATTTAACAGCATAATCTAATAAATAATAATAACCTTCTAAATCTTTTAGAGAGAAATCTCACTCCAAAAGACTGAAAATGAATCAGTCTTGAAAAAAAGTGTAAAAATATTTTCATTCTTGAACAAGAATGGCAGATTCACTTCAAAAGATATAGGGAGAATGTAAGAAATTTTTATTATTTGGTATTATATAGCAATTCTGAAAGAATAATTTATCAACTCTAATCATTTTCTGTTTCGAATATTTAGAAAATGATTTTAATGGTTTGGAAATATGATTATATAATGGCTACTATATCGACTCTCTTTTTCTTTCTTGAACCCATGGATTTTTTACTCCAAACAGAAATCCCTCTAATACAGTGAAGTGTGAAATAAAGCGAGGCGCTACCAGTAATAAACAGAGCTGATCCAGGGTGATAGAGCAGCGAGGAACAGAAAAATCTGCTCTCCTCTCCATTGTAGATTTACGACTCATCTCATCATTTCATTTAAAATATCCGATATCCGCTCAATACGAGAATTTTTAATTTGGTGCACTTTCTTTTGAAAACCTTCCGACAAAGCCTGCATCAATTAGTAATCCTGGATCCCCAGGAAAATTGGATTGTATGGGAAATTAAAAATTTTATCGCGCTGTTTAATTTGTGTCGCAAATAAAATTTATTAATAAAATTAATTTTAAAAAGTGTTTAATTAAGCTTATTCTTTTTATATTTTACAATTTTTAAAAAATCATTAACTTTTAAATTAACCTCATTAATTTGATAATAAAATTACGGTCAAACAATGAGCAAGCATTTCAAAATTTATGTTAGCATAAATTAATATTTACATAATTTAATTATTTTTTGAAAGGGAAAACATCTATTTTCTTGTATCAAGAGATTATATGGCAAATAATATTTAAAAATTAATTGGATTAACAAAAACAAATAACGAGTAAATTTTTTGATTGAATTTAGTTTTCTTACGCGAGAAACTACACAAAAAAAGCAATTTGCCTTGAAATACATCTGTCCCTGGATGCGACACGCAGCTCTAGAGAGGAAAAGTAATCTCAAGTGGCTATACGTTTCTATCCGAAAGTTTCGTTCTCGGCACACTTTTTGTAAGCACTAACGCAAACCGCCATGCAAAATACGATATAATTTACTGCAGCTATATATGCCCAGACCGTTTTAATAATACCCTGGTGTTCCTGACCCACCCTCGTCTCCCACTTTTTATCCCTCGTTCTCCAACGAGAATTCACTGGCAAATTAAAACCACAGGAGAATTTATCGTTGGCTCCTAGTCGGCTCGGTGCGTCTGGCACCGTTTAAGATAACTAAGTGCCGAAGACGCGTATTAACGAGCGCGTTATTTCTCTCGTTACTCGGCCAAGAACACGAGATTTTTGTGCAACGAACGACAGTGAAGAATGGACCGAGAAATTAATATCTCACATGACCGCAATACATAATGATCGATAACAGAATAATCAGCGCAAAGAATTTAGGTCATATTTAAATTTTAACGATCTCTCAGTAGAAATATTCAGAAAAATTACAAATACATTGTGATTTAGACATTCAAATAGAAAAAAAAATCAATATAATCATGACATCTATTGATCTAGATATCTTTTAAAAAACGAATCCTTATTAAGCATTTTCAAATAGCACATATTATTATAAATTCTCGTCTATCATCATAAACGTAATTTTATACTCGCCTAGTTTATGAGAGAAAGAACTTTGTTAATTTAACAAGTCAACAATACCTTTAACAAGTGATCGGTAAATGTGTAACAACAATTTTGTTTGTTGTGATTGCTGCTAGTCTACTATACCAATCAATTAGTAACAGAAGCAAACTATATAGAATCTAACCTATTTTTTGAATAGACTTTAGGCTCGTTTATAGAAACCATAGGTGATCGTGGAGTCTTAAGTCGTCATCAGGAAACTGACCAAGCACAGTCAAATATAGAGAGAATATTTACTAGAATTGATCAATTTCTTATGATTTGAGACTCTGCAACCATCTACGACTTATATATATATATGTATATATATATATATTTATATATATATATATATAGGGTGTCTCAGACCACTTTTTTATCTCCCGTCCACTTTTTTTATCTCCGCAGGATAAGATCCAATCAAAAATATGTTCAGACCATTGTGAGGTTTAAAAAGATCTATTTATTGATTATATCAATTTGACCTTGGGTGGCTTTGTCAAGATCAGATCAAGGTCATATCGATTTTTTTAAATAAAACATTTTTTTTAATGAAACATTCTAAAATCTAACCGATATAAAGAGCTTTTCAAAACCTTATAATAAAATATCTTTTGATTAAGTAAATCTCGAGTTATGAAGATTAAAAGTTACAAAACCGCTGGCATTAGCATTACCCAAGGTGTACCGCATAGAGGATTTACACCTTTCTGCGAGTGAAGAGTCCGATTAGGAAACGCTATCGCCACAATCTTTCAGCACTAGCAAATGAACCTCGACACTTATCAAAAATTAGCAACATATCGTATACTTCTTCATTTAAATAAGACATTTGGATGACAGCTGGATAAATCTATAAAAACTTTAAGAAATAAAATGAAATAGTGAATATTTATTTATCTCTTTTCACTTTTATAGCAACATAGGAAAGTCTCTACTAACATTGAATATTTATTATTAGAATCCGGACATTTGGGCTCGGTCCCAACGGGCTGCGCAGGGAGAGCCGTTGCGTGTGAATAAGTCGGATGCTTATTAAAGCGAAACAGCAACAAAATTGTCGCATGGTCAGCTTTAATAAGAAAACGGTAGCAATTTTGAATATCTCTCATAACAAGTAAACATTTACTTATTCAGAAACATCAATGTATGCAAGTACGCATGTAGATGAGCGCGCGCGCGCAGCAGAGATTTGGAGTCAAAAAATACATATACGCACAGCAGAGATTTGGAGTCAAAAAATACGGGTATGAGGTCCTTATCTCTGCTGCGACACACATACGCACGCATGCGCACGCGCGTATACATACACACAAAAGGTGTATATCTGACCGGGCAACCTCCACGCGCTATATCTTGGGTACTAATGCTGACTGTACTGTAACTTTTGATTTTCATAACTCTAGATTTACTTAATCAAAAAATATTTTATTACAGGGTATTTAGTATAAGAGAGGTAGTATAGTTCTAGAAAGCTCTTGATATTGGCTATTAGATTCTAGAATAAAAAATAGGATGTTTCATTTAAAAAAAATCGATGTGGCGAAGCCACCCAAGGTTAAACTGATATGATCAATAAATAGATCTTTTTAAATCCCACAATTTTAGTCTGAACATATTTTTAATTGAA
>NW_017259490.1:3829280-3845996 GCF_001594045.1 Atta colombica | reverse complement strand
ATATATATATATATATATGAGCATTTTATTTATTAATGATATTGAATATTTGTTACATTGACGAAATAATTTGCAATCGTAAAAAAATCGATCGTTTTTTAAACAAACATCACATTTGTTTTCCCTTGATTTGTTCCTATAACAAAATCATTTCTCTCAGTGACAATCCAAGCACTTTGCACGATTTCCTGTTTATTTGATTTAAATATGTCTCATTGCCAAGACTCGTTCAAATTACTCGCTTATTCAGTAATTACCGTCGGATCGTCGCGTAAACACTCAAATCATCCAGTTGACCGCGAATGAAATTCCGTCGGTTTACTCGGACGTGTAAGTGGTTCGTACGAGACTGGCCAGACGAGAGAAAAGTTGCGGAACGTTCTCTCGAGAGCTCTCGCGAAAACGTTTACATCGTAGTCGTGTAACGATAAAGAGAATTCATCTTTCGCGCTGTGTCTCTTTCCCGTGCTTATCCCTGGAAATCGGCGCGTTGTAAAGGAACCGAGAAAGCGCATAGAGACGCGGGCGTCTTCCTCGAGTGCATTACTCGAATAGGAGAGGTGGCCAGAGATGGTTGCGGTCGAGGGTTCTGTACACACCGCAGCCGCCACAATGTGTTTGCCCGCAAATAGAATTTCCTCGCGTCTTTATTTACTAATAACGTAGCCCCTGTGATCGACTCACAATCAGTTGGCGAAGAGAAAGACGCGTGTATGGACACTCGTTCCATTCGCGTTCTCCTCACTTTCGAGACGGCCTTTTCGGACCTCGCAAACGAACTCTGACACGATGAATTATTGTAATGTAACCCTATGATTATATACGAAACGTGTACATCGTTACCAGGACTCGTTATATTGCGTTATCGTTTATTACGGTATATTTTACTTACCGTATATTTTATTATAAATTACGAACTACGATTATAGCGAAACGATGATGCGAGAGAACAACCGCTAGATACATGAATTCTTTTGAATTCTTTGGAATTCTCTTTTAAACTATAGTAAGACTACCAAGGATAACGAATGTCTTCCTCGATGATAGTCTATCTAAACTTTATGCGTGTATAACTAGGCGTGTTATTTACATATTCATTCTTTGAACGCAGCCGTAACTTATGTATTATCGCGCACGATGTCATCGCAGAAAGTACTCGTGTTACTCGTATATTTGATGAACATGTCTTTCCAGAGAACGTCGTTCCCCTCCATAAACGTCATATCACCGTGCAGGTATCTCGAAGTAACTGTCTCGTCCAGGCGACATCTAACTCGGAATAAATTACATACGGAAGCGTCGATCGGCATCGTAAGCGCGCGGAGATATGTGCGCACGCGGCGCGCGCATTATTCATTGGATATTAATTTCGCCATCTGTACGCGCAATTTGTATGTTCCTATGAAGATTTATCGATCTCGCGTTATACGGGCACGCACGATAACGGCATGCTATCAGGTATGGCGCACACGATCCGATGAAAAAGATGCCCTTTTGGCATAAAATTATCAACGACTATTACATACGGCTAAAATAAATTCACGATGAACGATCAACGCAGATTTCAATGCGATCTATTATAAATAACAGAGAGAGATAAATCGAGGCGAATTGAAGAGACAAAATAAAAGAGCACGCAGTATTTTTTACGATCAAATTGAACTCGTGCGTAAATTGTCTTTATTACACTACGTGAGCAATAAAGAAACGTATACAAATTATTTGAAAATTTCCAAATTGTCAACTTCCAAAAATTTATGAAAAGAACGATTTGGTTAAAGCATCTAAAAATTTAATTACAAATTTTCTAATAATATTATTCATCTTGGGTCATCAAAATAATTATGCAGGACTCTCAAGCTAGAATATCAAAACTTTTTGCAGTATAGCTCATTATCTCTTGAGCATCCTAATTTTTTAAATTGACAGTCCAACAAAATTATTTTCAAATCTGTATCTAACTAAATTTTTAAATACTTCAGTCGTTCCTTATTTCCACTGAGGTAAAATATTTAATTATTGGGATTAAAGAATAATTATCGCATAATTCTTAATTAGATAACGTGATAACGAGGTGACAAAAAATCTCTACTTAAACATAGTTTGCACCTGATGTGGCCATTCTGTATCCACCGGACAATTTATGAATGCACGCCGAGAAATGCGTTATAACCGCATTACTTACGATGAAGCCGCAAAAAGAAAAGAGGGGGGGGGGGGGGGGGAGGGAATTTTACGAGCGAGAATACCGCATGTTTCTCGCGTTTGTTATCATCACCGTCACGGATTCCATTTTTCGCGGACGAGCGTCAGAATATAATGCGCCGTCACGGCGACGGCAGGAGCCAGTGGGAACCGGCGGCGCGCGAAAATGACGCCCTTTCGAGGCCGCAACCGCATTACTCACGCGGCGGTTAACGCGTACTCGTTATAAACGTTGGGAAAATGTCCTGGCGCATTTTTCCTCGCGTCCGCGGAACGAATAAGGGAGCGACGCGAGCGTGTTAAATCACGAGCCCGCGTTCCTCCACAGCATTCTCCTGACGATGGCGTGTGCTCGTCGCGCCACGCGACACGCGTATAAATCAATTGTAACTCGAAGGAGAAGCTGCACACGCGACTCAAATCGAAGGTGTTAAGAGGTTCCCAAGACTTCCAAGTGCAATTCCTCGATATATATTTGCGGGATCTAAAAACAGGTCGAAGAATTCAGAGGCGCATACAAACCGCGGATATAAATAACAGATACCTGGGTAATGCGGATCCACAAATCAAACTTAACATAGATTTATAGGTAGATAACTTATTCCGTTCTATTTAAATTTAAATTTCTTACATATATTTCATATCATTTAAATGTCAATAGTTGAAAGAAATTGCAAAATCCTGGTAGCATCTTATCTCGTGTTTTCGCCAATATGAAAATGACTAAAACGACATGAAGATGCCGATGTCGAGATACGTATCGGATACACGCTGGGTACACACATCGCATCTGCCTGTGTGGTTAATTATAATATTGTCTGCACATGAGATATGAAGCAACGTTCGCATAGTTCGATCGCGCCTGGCGTTGGAATGTCGCTCTCGAACGTCACAACGATATTTTGTTTCGCTAATGAATCATGATGGAATCTAAAGAGAAAGATAAATAGATGGATAGACGGTTAACGAGAGAGAAACAGAGAAAGAGAGATTTGTTTAGTAACACGATTGTGTTGAAATATTCCCGGGTCCAGCTAGCGAGTCCTCTTGTTCCGACTTCGTTATTGAATCCAGTGTCGCGTAACAAGTGATTTAGCACGTCCTACATAATCCTGGTATTTGTGGTAGAAGATTTCGATATTTCAATATGCTCGTTTCCATGCATGTACGCGTAATGATATACAAAATGGGGAAAAAAAATGGGAAGACATTAGTTCTCTTATACGAGATATTATTAATGAAAATTGTTTTCATTCGAAAAGAAGTTTATTCGAAACCGAGAACTTTGTTAGTTAATTATAAGCGACTCAAAATTAATAGGAATTATTTATGATTCGAGCTCGCATAAGATTTTGTATTTTTATATAATAAAATTTTTTTAATAAAGACAACATCGTCTTACGGATAACGTTCGGAGACAAATCTCACGGGCACATTGAGAGAGAATTTTCGATGTAGTATTTAAATTTAGTTTCACAGATGAAAAGCGCGACAAGACATTGCATCCGACATCTTTAATTACAGGGACGCGCGGTGGTTTAAGGCACCACTCACTTCGGATTCTCTGGGAAAGTCTTCTCCGGGGAATTCGATGATGGCCGGACGATCAGAATCGGCTTGAGCCGCTCGGAGAGTAACGGCACTTCCTGTTCCCGGACGAGCGAAGACGCGAGAAGATGTACTTCGAGCGTGTAATATATGCCGATAACGCGCAATGTGCCTAAGCGCGGCCCCAAGATAATCGCAAGGAAATCGGCTTTCGCGCAAGATCCGCGTGTGATAGAAACGCGCATAAATAAACAAATAACTCCACGGCAGTCTAAATCACCGGTTCCGTTTCGTTTGATTCATGATTCGAAGTACTTCGTGCGAACGCGGTACATAAATCAACCACTTAGGGACTAGTGAGCGCGAGCTCAGAATCCGAGAGGATAGCGAATGCGATCGCCGAGATGAAATTTCGGTTCAGAAAAACGAGAAAACGCAATAAATTATCCTCCTCGTCTGCGCTGACTTTAGCGATCATCGATATCATCGGTAATGATTAGTCGGGAATACTGAAATAGAGAATAGCGATGCTATCATGGATCTTGTGCAAACAAACGCGCCTACTTTATCACATGTTAAAATGGACTCGGTGACTAATGATCTTGTGAAGAAAAAGACTTAATTAATTAATAAGAATCTTGGCTAATAATGCGACGATATATTAAAAAATACATTTCCTGACAATATTACTGCAAGAAGTAATTAGCCGTTAACGAAGACATTTATGATATATAATCCTGATTTAATGTTTGTCATTAATTAATAAAAAAATAAATAAAAATAGTATCCTTGAAATATTTTCTACTATCCTCCAGCAGTATTATCATAAAAAGTTGCATTAATGCTACTGATGCGTAAAAAGACGCATTTATAAATATCTTTAAAATATTTATATGTGCAGGCAGACGATTATCCTCGTGCAAGAGATCTTGCGCGTACTACACGATTCATTACGGGTCAATTAGATTATTCCTTTGATATCCACATACGTAAGACACGCATCATTGACTAACGACGAGTTTTCTTTGAATGAAAAAAAAAGGAGATAGTGGCCAATATGTTCAGGATTAGCATATGGCCTGACATGTTGCCTATGTAATATACCTAATTAAGATGCTCATGTAACGTCTCTATCATTAAAGTGCGCCTATTATTCAATAGTAATTAGAGATGCTTATCGAACGCGCGCATCGATATCGTGACCAATGATTATCCGAGCACGTCCAATTATTTGATCCAGAGCTTTTTAACGTGGCCGTATTGCATAACAGCTCGTTACGCGCATCGGTCTCGCCTAGTCATTAACCTCGATTGACAATAACGTATGCACATTATGTTGTCAACGCGCTATTAGAATAATAGCATTTAACTGCGCTTAATTATCAGTCTAATTAATAATTTCACTATTGAAATCGTGTGAAACGCGCTTATCATTCAATAAGAAGATGGCCAGATAATTCCCGATTGGTGCTCGGTTCCGAGATATCTATCGCTTTCACATCTATAATTCTCGATTATCTCGTGAGCTATCGCAATCCATTTTCCTGCGACACGCGTGATTCCTTTCACTTCAAAACACCGAAGCAATCGTTACTTGAAAGATAATTCTATCGTTACGACTCTCGCATTTTGAAAGAGAAACACGTACAAACAACTGACGTTGTAAAAAAAAGAATCAGACAAGTTGTTTGTCGACTTGACAACATTATTATTACCAGTGATGATCGCGAAATCAAGTTTCGTGCTTTTAATTTACGTCAGAAACTTTTCAAAATGTCTTCGAGAGAAAAAGAGAGAAAAGGGCTATAGAGATTGTAGAGAGATAATTATAAAATACTAACAGAAGATTCTTTGTTTAAATAACAGAGAAAAAATGTTTACAAGAGGATGAATGGAGATATATCGTGATTTTTCTTTTTTTTGCGAATTAAATTTCAGGTTGATTGAAGAAAACAACAATTGTCGATCTAATTTTACTTCAATCAAATGTTTATTTCAGGTTGACTTTTACGATATACTGAGGCATACTAAAAAATAAAATACAACAATCTCGTTCGATAACACAAAACATAAAACAAAATTTAGTTTGTTTGATCCGAAGATAGACCATTCTTATATACTCTTTTGACGTTCTGAAATTGAATGCGATGTCTAAATTGCTCCATCACGTTACAATTTTTTTGTATTGAAAATTAGCTTAATTTTTTAGTATTTTTAAAACTATTTATGATCTGGTTTTTAATATCCAAGCTGAGATAAAAGAGAAAAAATTAATAAATTCAACGATAATAAATGCACGCTAATAAATTAAAAATACAAAAACGAACTATTTTTCGTTGATAAAAAAAATACAATATAATGAAGCAATTTGAATATCGGATTCAATTTCAGAACGTAAAATACATAAGAAGGGTGATATTATCAGGATCTAATTTCTTGATATGAAAATAATTTTTGTGTCTAAATTTTCTTCACAAAAAAAAATATAAAAAAGCAACAAATCTGTTATCAGTATTTGACATATTCGTCATGAATCACATTGCATGTACCTACACGTTTGAAAGCGACATAAATCAGCCGGCATGTCGAACGCAATCGCGCTACTGCTTATTTCAGAAACGATCCGAGAGGATTAATTTATTACGATTCGTACGGAGTGAACTAATAGTAATAGTAATGCTATACATAGATTAGATTAATTGACGTCGCGACGTTCGACGAGATTAATTGTCATTTTTTCTCGTCCTTTCGTTCAATGTATCTATCCACAATCGGTAGTTTTCCCTCACAAGAGACATGTCCGGCTCACAAGAGACATGATGTGGAGCTCGGTAGGATCGACGACGAGATGTCGCGCTAGCATCAGATAAAGCCGGACGATCTGCACGTCGCGACGAAGAGACACGATCCCGAGATTCGATTCGTTTCTTTTTTACACGGTGTCTTGCGAAGTATATCTTACACACGTATCAATAGTCACGGTTGTTTTTCTCGATAAAAAAAAATATCTTGCAAGATTAATCGAGGAATAGGGATCAATGAGCAACGAATATTACCGAGTCACATGTATTCGTAGATATTGTCATTTATAACTTTTAAAACGACATTCATAATTTTTATTAAAAAATGACGAACAAAAGCAAAAATGTAGTCAATATAGATGTAATAACAAAATGCTTTTTTTTCAGGTTTTAAGTATAAATAAATAGCAAATGAGAATATAGTACTTTAATAGGTAAATTTTTTTATATCAATTATTTATACTTATGTACATTACGTAATATATTTTGGTCACATGAGACAGTCTATTAAGAATAAATGAATAAAGCTACAACCGACTACTTTATCAACAAAAAATTTGGAAACTATACAACAAAACATAAAGTCGAGAAGACATTTTCGATCAAGGCAAAATAAAAATCACGGCAACATTTATGAAACTGCCGTGTTATTACTTCGATCATAGAAAACGAAAGTAGAATCAAAAAACGAGAGGCGAGCAAAAAATCTATGACTAATGAATTTAGACGCTCGACGAAGATAAAAATTTTATGCATGGAAGAATTACGGACTATTATTAGTATTAAGAAGTTGAATTATTAAATCCGCTGTCAAAGTGAAAATCGAAAGTCAAATATGCTTAATCGTGCAATCGTACACATATACACTTATATACTAGGTAACATTGGTATCTACTGGTTTTATGTGCATGTATTCAGTCTACAACTCATTCACTGGGAGGTTCATTTAGACGCTTTCTCTCAATACCTCTACGTTAGAGACAAAGGATGAAGTCCTACAATCGCAGACGTGTTTCATTTCCGCACATTTATGACGCTGCTGAACTTCCCGCCGCTCGATTATTCTCATCTCGTCGCAATTGTTTCGATGCGGAATTAGTAACAAATCGTTCTCGAAAATATATCTCACAAAGTATACAAGAGGAATCTAGTCTACGTGGAAGTTAAGAACAGATTATTTATCAAAATTGAAAATCAAAATATTCATAGAGAGAACAATACACGTACAGCAATATTTTAATATTCGACATTAAATTCAAACAATGATTCAAACTTCAAACTTTGCTCATTTGTTGTAAAATATATTTTGTCATTTATAAATTTATGGATATTCGCTTAACTTGTTTACAATTCACAACCTCTAACAATTTTCTAACTCTTTCGTTACACTTTTTAATACGATAAAAATAAGAAATTGATATAAGAAAATTGATAAAATAAAAAATTTCGAATTAAATGAGAAATTAAATCTGAGATTTCGAAGGCTTGTTACGAAGCACGTCGTACGTTAAATGTATCACGCGAGCATAACCGAAAGTTACGTTGCATGTGCGTATCACATGTAATATCTCGCACGAAGATGAGGAGGTGTTTTATTTATCGGAAGGATCCTTGTTGCGGCATTAATTAATGGTGTCGCGTTCTGGAGAGCGAGATCGGCCGCGAAATATAATTTCACCGATCGATGTCGTTCACAATCATAATTCCACACAAATTGATATCCGCCGATTCCAGGATTTGTTTCATATTGTGTCTTGTGGCGGTGTACATGCAACCAATGTGTGATCTCCGCAGGATGCGCGACGATTAAAAAACGATCATAACGCACACAAACTGCCGTCCATCAAAATCAAAAGGATCACAGGAGGACTGCTCGTCCTGCCGTTATTTCATATGCAATCGCAGTTACCAGATATCGGAAGGATTTGTCTTTAATACCGCTACTGATAGCCGTTACACCCAATCCCATAGATACGATATTGCGAAACTCGCTTAATGAGCATTAAATACGGCCGTGATGCATGCTCGAAGAGAGGAAGGAAATGAGGGGACATGAAAACGTTTCCACTCACGATCGTCGAATGAAAACTAATGAATTTGTCGACGCGGTTCAATACATCGGATCGCAATCAGGCTGCTTTTGTATACAGAGACCGGGAATCATTCTAATGATTAATATCGTGCACCGCGGTATGAAAATCGTCGTTACAAAGAAGAGAGAGCACTGTTTTAACTAATACAATTTTTGTTCTAATTTTGAAGACTTTTACGCATAAACTTTACGTGGAAAGAACGGTTTTGCTGAAGCATTCAAAAATTTAGCTAGATACAGATCTAGAAATAATTTTGTTACATCATCAAATAATCATGTAGAACGGTTAAACTAGCTGCTAAAATGTCAAAGTTTTTTGCAGTTTCTCACCATGCTTGAGATACGTAATTATTTTGATGGTCCAACAAAATTATTTTCAAATCTGTGTATCCAATTAAATTTTTGGATAATTTGACAAAATCGTTCTTTCTAGATAGAATTCCGTATAAAATATCGAAATGCCGTTATTTCAATATGTAAGCACGTATTTTTAGACATATCCTTATATTATATAAAATGAAATAGTAAGATATAGTTGATCTACGGAAGCTTCGTTGCTGTTCACTCGCATGACATGCGAGATCGTCGTATCGCGGGGAAACACTCATACTGTTTAGAATGAACAACGGGACTGATAATTGACAGATTACTTATCTCGATGCCATTTGATGTGCCGACGTGATGTCGCGAGATATTAATGAGCTTGCCACACTGACACAATGAGAATATGACAAGATCAATGGCGAGGATTGGTTTTCCTACTCGCACGTTCAAAGGGGAATGCGGCTACTTCAATCACGAGATCCCAATCGCGACACTTCAATAAGAATGGATGCGATTATTATTAAGATTATTATTATTAATCGAATAGCGAAGAATATCTCATGGCCGACTGCACTTTAGCAATATCCTATCTTTTATTTCTTTTATACGCTTATATACGCTTATATACGAGACTGAAAATCGATTTTAAATATTTCATAGAATCTATTACCAGAATTCCATGTTTCTCATAAATTAAAAGAAGTTAAATCCAGATTTAAAACTGCGTCAAATAATGGGATACCGGATATGAATCGTGATCTATTTGATATACATTTGACAACACATAGAAGAGAGGTCTTCAAAATTTTACGATAAACTGAGAAACGAGTGATCTTCGTGTCTGTAAAGTATTAGCATGGCATTTTATTAATTTTCAAAAAATAAAATGATTGTTCCGGTTTTCAGCACTTTTCATTATTCTACTGTTTTTTCAAAAACAAAAAAATCAAAATTAAGTATTTTTATAAAAAAATCAAAAATAAAGAAATGCCGTGTTAACTTCACGTTCCAGCACGGCATAACTTTCTCTAAGTACCAGATGCCATCGAATATTACACCTGTCAAATGTTTCCGTTTCTTTTAAGCTAGATTGATTATTATATAATTATTATTTCAGAACAAAATTCCAATAATTTTTACACAGATTAGAATATAACAGGTAGTTCTTCCTTGTTCATGTTCCTTCAGTTCTAAATGAATAAATTATTATCAAAGTTGCTCCGCCTTATAAACATTTTTTTGCAACATGTGTGCTATCGGAGCAATCATTATTTTTTGAAAATTAATAAAATGCCATGCTAACTTCACAGACACGCGGTCTTCGTTATCCGTTGCGTCCGGAAAGAGCGAAATACAGAGAGAGAAAAAAAAGATAAAGAATACAATTATGTAAATGTAACTGCTGCGGGAGGAAACACCGTATACACGCGCGAACAATCGCCGTTGTTATTAGCATCGGCTTCGCATGGCTTAATATTTAAATTAGCGTTAGGTCCGGTATTCGCTTTGGCGATAGTGCACGCTTCCGTGGATTATTAACACGAGCCAGTGAGTCCGCGAGCGAGCGACACGACATGTGGCGTGCCGATGACGCTAAGAATTGTTGCCCTCTTACGACGAGGGCAAACGCAATTCTCGCTTGAGCAACTTTTCGTACTTTAATACGCGTGTCTGAAAAAGAGGAGTAGTCCGGAAAATGCGATTCTGAGATAACTAAAATAAAATATCTTCTATATAACAATTAGAAAAGGTAACGATATGAAAAGTTGATTAACCTAACCTTATAATCACATAATCGGACATTTAATTTTCAAAAATATTATTTAGAAATTGTTTTTATTATGTTTATATTTTATTATTTTATATATATATAATAAAAACAATTTCTAAGTGATATTTTTAAATGTCAACAATTTTTAAGAGATATTCTTAAAATTAAATGTCCGATTTAGTATATCAAATCATGGGCACCGCGAGGAGGTACAAGACGGTGTGCTTGCATCTTTTGGCTTATGAAATAAGTTTGAAAGAAGAAGATCCTCAGAAAAAAAAGAAGTCGCGTAATATGGCATATACTAACTTTTCCAATTGAACAAGAAACTCAATGCAAATATTAATTAACATTTGTAATAAAACTTTGGGAAATGCATTTTATAAAAATCAATGTTGAAATAAAAACTTCGGATCATCTGGTTGCTATCCAAATTTGTTCGTCGTATTATCGTTGTGAAGTTAGCCCCTCAACATTAAAAAAAATTAAATTTCTATATATCTCATTCGATTGCTCATCGTTTTGCACATCTCGAATTTTCGTTTGCACACTTTCAGTTAAAAAAGTTATAACAATCGGCGCTCGAATTTAAATTCTTTTGAGTGCACCTCCCCTGGAAGTAATTCTGCCAGCACTCATGTATAAAATATATAATTTAACATATATATTAAATCATATTATTATATGATGCAAAACAAGAATTTAATTATGCAAGATATATAATTATCTATTAATATCTATAATCTATCTTAGACATATGATATAAAAGATATCTAGATAATATTCGCTCTTTATTCTTACGATAATATTCGCAAAGCGGAATAAATATTTACTAATGTACCGTTAATATATCTTCCCTTCTCGTATCAGTCGTAATACTAACCCAATACGCCAGTCCCCCTCAATTGCAACCATTATTGGATCGAATACGAGAACTGAACTGGCCCGCAACCAATCTATAATACGCATCGTGTTTCAAATTGAATCACGGATCGCGTGGGTTGTTTACGGTAGCGTGATAAATGAAGGCTGCTTAAAAATACGCTGACCCCGAGGCTCGTTACGCCAACTGCGCGCGTGTGCGTCGCTGGACCGGGCGACAAAATACATCGCCGTCGGCCAATTCGTTCGATCATTATAAACGTGGACAATGGCGTTGTTCGATAATACCCAAAGATCTCCTCTGCCCTGCCCAGCCTGTCGTGATAGATGTTTCGGTGTCGCGTTCCCGAATGGTCCCGATAATACATCATGCCGGCGCGGGCGTATCGCGCCGGTATATATTTACGTCTCGCTAGTGTCGAAACGCGAATACAAATTTAAACTTTATCATTTTTTCGATCCTATTATTTACGCCATGTGACATGAATAATGCCCGAGGTCACATTAATTTTTAACACTGCGCGAAAGTCTTCGATTTTATGAAATATACAAGAATTCAATGAATTTCAAATCAGATGTTTTAAATGATTTTTCATCATTAATGTGTACATTTCATCTCTAAGTTTCATGCACTTGATTGATAATATTAACTTCGTTAATATTATATTGTAATTTGACATTCTTCTTCTTTTCTAATATCTCATGTAGATTAATGATAACAAGGAAATTATTGAGTTTTAATTCCCCATGTTGGACGTGACTGCGTATTTAATCATAACGATACGATACGTGAACGCGCGCACGATTCAAGATTAATTAGTTGCTAATGTAATTGATTATATCCGTCTATATTTGCAATTCACAATCCGGTAGGCAACCGGATTAATATTGTAATAATTTATCAAAATTACCCCATCAGTTTATGCACAAAATTGGAGAACGTCATTGGAGATGAAATTAAATTTCGATCAATCAAATTATTGTTCCAAATTAGAAAATTAATCATAAACGATGCTTAGTTATGAACCAAGACGATCTTAAAATAATTTTAATTACTATTATTTAGAATGATTTTCATTCGCTAATTTCTAAGATAGAAATAGATTATTGAATTTTTCGTACATTTCACATTACGTTCGTAAAAAGACTGCTGCAAAATTTAATTCACTTGAAAATCTCGTGTTTACTAGTCTCTTATACTTTTATAATCTGTCGATGCGTCCTCGAATAATTCTCCTGAAACACAAAAAAATGTGCTTTTCTATCTCCGTCTTTCTCTTTCGCATAATTTATGTATTTTTAATTCCACCAGTGTAGCTCTCGTCGTCACTCGACTCGACATGTCATCCGCGAAATGAAAATCGGGTTTCGTTGGGAAATTTAAAGGAAGTGCCTGTGTGAAAACCGTAGAGTGGCATGCGTGGAATGCAAGTTCAAGTGCGGCACGAGTATACACGTATATACACGATGCATGACTCTCGAATGCTATGCATAGGAAGCAACGTTGCTCTAGACAGAAATATTGAAATGCGTGGATGCTCGTGACAAAAAAAAAGAGATGAGAAAAAGGAAAAAACTCAGGAAGATATCCGATGCTCTCTCACATCGTCGAGCCATAACGCGGAAATGGTAGAAAAAAAAAAAACAGAAAAGCAGGACGTCAATTTGCTTCAAAATAAACATCGGTATAAAAAATCTTGCGTTTTTCCGCGTGCGAGAACTAAAAAAAAATATCTATGCGACGAGAAGTGCGTTTAATGAATATATTATTCGACTGGACATTTTCTGCACAGCATGAAAGTTTCCATATGTGGGAAATATGTCCGAAGAGAACTTTTATCAATTAAGTTTCAAAATTTAATAACTCATTAATTAAATAGTTATAAAATTATATCTATTAAAAAAAAATATTTTAAATTTCTATTGCTTTTTTATATATTAAAAGATAATATTATAATTTAAAATTTCAGATATCTTTCGTACAAAAAAAAATCGATTTTACTGAAATATTTAAAAATTTCGCTATGATATGGATAGATATGGATCTAGAAATAATTTTGTTGGATCATCAAAATAATTACGTGAAAATGTCAAGCAATCTTACAGAAAGTTTCAACATTTTAGCAATCAATTTCAGTATTCATGATTATTTTTATGGTCCAATAAAATTTTCAGATATTCCATAAAAACTATATATAAAACCATATATAAATAATTAATTAGATTTTGCATTATCGTAATTATATTATCATTTTGTAATTATATTATCAAATTATATTATTATTATTAAATTATTGTATTTTGTAATAGACGGTAATAACTCTATCTATTGATATTTTAAATTCTATTTTACAGTTTAAATTTGTATGTCAAAATCTTATAAATTTGTGTGCCAAAATCTTATTAGCACAATTCCAACTTTCATGGTTTACATATAGGTTTAAATTATGTTAAAAATGTGATTTAAAATACTGTTTAAATTCTGTGGCAAAGTGCTTTCGTTGGAAATCAGCATGTTTATATCGCAGTGATAAATTTCGACTAATGAAATCAATTATAGCGGTCGGCGATCTTAAAAGCCGGATATTCATATGTTGTCACAGAAAATTGAGCCATAAAGACTTCTTCATGTGCGATAGTGGATGCCATTGAAACTGTGCCAAATTCGAAATTAAACCATCATGAAACGAAAACGTTGTGCAAGAATAATGCAGGATTCTTGCAGTAACAAAAGAAAGGATATCAAACATGATTCATAATTTAGGAATATTTCTGTTATAATGTACCGGTCACACATACATTATTCAAAACGAATGAAATAATAAAAATGCATATCGCTGTCGCACAATCATGCTCGTACAAAATGATACAATATGCAATAACAAAAACTGTGATAATTCGCTCACCACATATATTCCATAAAAGTTTCTTTCAGTCACGTACCTGAAACAGAAAAATGCAGATTATATTTACAACTTTGTTTTTATAGAAACACAACATATATAGAAACAATTTATATAAAACATTTTAACATATTTTACGCTTTTAATGTCTTTTATAATCTACTATGCCGTGAACATAAAGGATTAAAAATATTTTGACTTTTTCAGCTCAACATTAACAGAATTGCCACAGAAAAGGAATTTAAAAATTTCCTGATTTTTTTCAGATTTCCCAGATTTTCCATAAGAAAATTTTCTATGACTAATATAAAATATGTAAATTTTAACATTTAGACTCAAGAATTGTAGGAAAACTATATCATTAAAAACCCAAAAAAAGCTTAGCAGCATACTAAAATTTTGAGTGTAAATTCAAGCCAGCAAAAAATAAATTAGTTTAGAAAAAAAAGAATACAGTTACGATGAAAAGAGGGATCAAATAAAATAAAAATTTGAATTATTTTGTTAAAATGTTCGTTTAAAGTGCGCAAGTTTTGAACCATAAACATCAAATATAATATTTAAAAAATTATAACAATTTGGAATAGGAGCAGTTTAAGGAAATGTGAGTAAATTTGAAAATTCCAAACTTTTTTACATTTTGCCCTGACTTTTCCCGGTTTCTATGTTTTTCCAATTTCAATTTTCCTGACTTTTCTCGGTTTTCCTGGTTTTCTGGTCTGTGGCAAGCATAATTAAACTCGTGAAAAATAAAAAATTGATGTCTTTGTTGCAAAATCTCAGCAGTTTTTTAAGGCTCGCTACACACGCATTTCATAAATGGCTCATTGTCGGAAGAGTGAGCGTGCATATTCCATTATTATAATGCATCTCTGGCGGCCGTCTCTTTAAAGCAATAATGCAGAGGAAAAAATAAAACAAGGTAATTAAAAGATTACTGGCATAATCTTCATCTACGTGGAGTTGCCCGCTCGTCTACGTTGTGCGCAATAAAACGTATTGTCTTGGCATTTCTCGCCCACGCCTTGAATTTTCACACTGCGCTGCGAGATACCTCTTCCATCACTCGTTCCGGTTAAATGCCCGAGAGAAAAGCAATTATATCCGGAATTAGGACAGCCGCCTACAGAATAGTTGCTATCTTAACCTCGAATTGAGCATAAATCTCTCACTACTGAATGATGAAACTTAATACTGTACACTTACACGCCATTATCAAACATGAGTTAAATGAGTTGTTTCATGTGAAGTTCATTCTCGCATATTTAATTGCCAATCATGTGTGTGCGATATTACTGTTTATTTTCAGAATGTTGTTAATTTGATATCTTATTGATTCACTTAAATTTACATTTTATTTAAACCAATGTAATTGCACTTTTAAAATTTATTTATGTATTATTTTTCTGTTTAAACTTCTGAGTCCAACATTCTTAATTTTAAATATTTTTTCATTGTTATAAAGGATTTCACAATTTTTGAAATTTAAAATTTTTTAGGATTCTATAATTTTTATTGGAAATTTAATTTTCTAACAAGTGTTAATTTTTAATTTTTAATCAAAATATATATTCAGTTCATTTAGAAAGAAATAGAATAGAAATTTTTTTAAATCCATTAACATTAAGATAAAAGATTATGTATTAAACTATCTAAAGTAACGTACAGAAGTTTTATATTATAATAGATACTTTTAATATTTTGTTCATAATAAACGCATAATAATAACAACTCGGTACATCTATGGCTTAATTTTCGTAATGCGGATAATCGAAATAACCAGAAGAAACTCTCAAATTTACATTACGTCACCGACATGGTGGCAGCGGCCTCTTTAAACTCGCACAGAGCTTCAACTTTTGGCGGTTACTCCGCGAGTTAACTGAAAACAAAGCTTGTAGTGACTTCGGAAAGATGAGCGTCCAAGTTCCATAACGAAATACGGAACTGCGAAGTGAATGAATGAGAGAGAAAGGAAGAGAAATAGACAAATGAACAGAAAAAGAGAGAGAGAGAGAGAGAGAGAGAGAGAGAGAATAGAAGAGGTCTACTACTTGCATATACGAGCAACATTGCGGATATGTTATAGTTAAGCAGTTCCTCCGGAAAACCGCGCCTTCGGGCGCGTCCGAAACTTCTCACGGGAAGTTGCCAGGATCATCCTCTATATTCTCATTTCTCTATCTATTC
>NW_017259490.1:3812936-3829180 GCF_001594045.1 Atta colombica | reverse complement strand
TATCATGGATCAGTTAAAAAATCTTAATACCTTCCGCGGATGTAAAACAACCATTATATAAATATATCTGCGCGAACGCGTTTAGAACGCATTTTTCCATCGAATTTTTAGACTACTAGCCGTCACCACGTTTAGTGATTTGACCCAGTTGCTATTTCCTGTTGGAGCAATTTAGCATAGCGCCGTCGCGACGCGGCACCGCCCGTTGAATGTTAATGCAGCGCGGTTAAAGTTGCTGAAATTCCAAGAGTGACTGATTTTCAGTGGAAAATCAACGTTTAGTTTCTCCATAATTGTTTCGCACGAATGCACGTGTAAATGAGTGTTTAATAGATCACACAAATCTATTATAAATAAAATTTTCAAATATTTTAGCTAATAAATGAACAAATTGCTCGAAAACCGTATTGATATTTTTATTATTAAAGCTGAAAATAAAGTTAAAACAATATTTTCAATATAATTTAAGATAAAATTTAATGTTTAAGATGATAAATGCGGGTCTGCAGATTAGATTTCGTTAGATGTTGCACTCCAAACTGAAAGGTTTAATCTACACATTGTGGATTTGAAACACCACATCGAAATACAAACTTTAATTAAATTGGAACGAGTTTAATGGCAAACGCGGTGTGCGGGTAGTATTACGCAGACACGCTGCACGAGTTCGACCGCGATAACGCAAGCAACATGACGCCTCGTGCTATGCTTTGCTCGACACGAGATATCCCGGCGAAAAATGTCCGGCTCCGTCGGGCATTAATTACACGGATAGGCGGCATTAATTTAGCAACAATGTTTAATTCGCCCGCGCGACCGCACACATACATGCCAGCAATGGCGCGGCGTCTTCGATCAAGATCCCGGCCGGTGCGGCGCGGCGTTCCGCCGCGGCGCGCATTAATTAGGACCTGGGATAAGAAATTGTTTCTCTACCATCACGCGACTTGCGCATGCACACTCTCGCCTTTGCCTCGGGTAAATCTTCGTATGATAAACGTAATAACATACGCATTACGCCCGGTGGTGTATCGGGAGCTGCACGGCGTGGCGTGGCGAGTCCCAGGCTGTACGCATGTCGACATTAAACACCGAGCGGAAAGAAGTAAAGATTGCGACGGCGGCACCCACGTTGATCCAAGACGCAGGCTCTCCTATATTAATTAGGGGGACTAGTACGACCGCTGTATATAATAAAACCAACAGTAACTACGAAGCCGCGAGGTATGTAGACGAGAAGAAATTAATTAACTACGCATCGTCTCGTTCTTCCTCTTCAGCAACCGTTTGAAGTCGGTACTGTCTTCATCGATCATGATGACAGTCTCTTTCAGAATGCACCTGCACTGATTAAACACGTTTATAATAATTATGGTGCTGCTCGCGATTACATGACGATGTGTTACCGAACCATGGAATTGCATGACGAAGCGACGACAGGGAGATAACAGAAAGGAGCCTTATCAGAGTATAGTAAGTGACGTGATATAAATGTGAAAGTGCGGTTATTCGCGCAAGCTATATATACGGCTTATCTTGACGGATGAACAGAACATTCGATCGAGCAGCACCTGTACGTGATGCATTTTGCGAGTTCGATCATTGATTGCCGCAGTCTCTCGCACAATTATACGAGGATATCGTGTTCAGAGAAAATTACGAGGCGCGCTTATGTTTTAACAAAACGTAGAGTAACGAGCGCTGAAGAGTGTTGCTGAAGCAAGAAATTGCAGCCCGCACAGTGTTCGTCCTCTGGCACGGATTTCGCGTCCCGGCTATCAGCGTCCCTTTCGCGTCGAGATACACAATGAGAGGTAATAAGCATCCCTCCAGGGTGCTAATTAAGAACAAGGGCGCGGACGGACGCTCTTTCGTTCTCTACGTTGGAAATAGGTGTTACTACGGCGCAATGTTTCTCCGGGCGATTCGTAATAATACACCGGCAAAAGCCGCGCGGCCCCGTACAGCGGAATGTAATTCCGCTATGTATTATTTCGCGATTACCTTTTAGTAGCGCGCCTAGATCGCAGCTCAGCCCTAATGTCTTAGAACACTTGTTCACAAAGAGCGTTCTATTTGTTCTATATCTCTCCGGCTAAGAGAAACCGCTACAATTGGCGAAATTACACGTTTGCAACAACAAATCTCCTCTCTCTCTCTCTCTCTCTCTCTCTCTCTCTCTCTCTCTCTCTCTCTCTCTCTCAAAATTATTTTAAATTCTAACAAATTTTAACTTATTCGTGCAAGTTTCATTTATTTTCAGATATCTACTATATTGCTATTACTATACTATCTGCTAATTTCGTGAACTTTTCTAGCCAAAATTTAACTGAGAAGTTAATTCCATAACAGTTAACGCGTTTTCACGATACAGTGTCCGCTCGACATAGTTTCACTATCGGTAGTGTAACGTAACAGACGAAATACCGTTTAAAGAGAGGTCCGTCGTATTAAAGCTACTCGACTCCGATATGCCGACGGTATTATCCCATCCGCAATAATCAGGCGGACGCAGCTACTGCTGTTGTGATCGCACGAGTGTTCACGTAGCGAATATCATCGTCACGAGATGGCCAGCGGTATCTTTAGAGCGTAACTTAATACGGGCTTCCGTTAGACGATCCAGAAAGCTGGAGATAAGGGAAGACAAGGAGGAGAAGAAGGAGAAGTAGAAGAGAGAGGAAAGACTTGTATTCCTGCGCGCATGCAAGTAGGCACGCCGTCGGTGGTTAACCTTCCGGTGATGGTGATGGTGTAGTGTTGGTCGTCTTCCGGGGATTGTCTCGGGCGCAGCACTCGGTCACGGTCTATTTCCGGGGCCGAGCGATCGCCTAACGACGTATTGTGCGTATGTATTTATGGGTGGAGAAGAGGCGATCGAGAAAGAGAGAAAGAAAGACGGAGCCTGGGCAATAAATACTGTTATACGGGCATTAACGTTTGCCAACGGGTCCTCCCTGTCGTGCGTGGGTAGCACAGGAGAAGCCTCGCGACAGGATAATGAGAGGAAGACGTGCGACCAATAGAAAGACACGAGAAGCAAGGAGAGCAGCAGAGGAATGAAGGAAGTCGTTCAGGGACATGTAATGTGCTTTTAATCCTTTATCCATGAAACTCTTAAAGATAGTGATTTGAATAGTTAATTCTGAGTAATTCAAAATGACAAACTAGATTTTTAAAACTGTAATTGAAAAACACACTCGTAATCTCTCTTTTTTTATATGTAACTTAATTTTTTAGAAATTAGGTATTTTGAAAATTTTTATATCAAATGGATATATTAAGTAGATCATTTTATTCATCTAATCGAAATTGTAAACTGTTGTTAAAGTACTGAAGTATGAAGTATAAAGTAAATAATTGTTATTTTAAATAATCTTTCGATTTTTATATTCTTCCAAAATATCTGTTCTATAAAATATATTATTAACTAACTTCGAACTCGTATTCGCACTCGGAGAAACGTACTGCAGGTGTTTCGTTGATTCGTGTAAGTTCACGCGCGGTTTCTGAGACACGAGATCTCGTACTGCTCCCGTTACCAGAAACAAACGCTGACCCGCTTACACTCTCACCTAATTGTACGACGATAATGGAGACATCTAAGAGAAGAACTGAGATAAGAAGAACGAATCTGAATCACATGACAAATAAGTTGTCCTTGTTTTTATAATCGTTTAATACTCATATTTCACGACAAAGAAATTCGTTTTGTATCATTACATTCATATATATTACATATTCATATATATTGTATTCTATAAATTATCTATATAATTTAATTATATATTAAATATTTTAAGCATATTATAATAAGTTACATATTTTCACACATCACAAATATTATATTTGATTTTTCACGTTCATCCGAATAAATCTGCTTCTGGCGCTTAATCAAGCGACGCATAGTAGCATGCAGCTGCATATATTCACGTTGAAGAATAAAATCGTAAATTGAGAGAGAAAAGAGGTTCGAATAAAGAGCATGCTGACACGTTGATTGTGGTAAACTGCAACGAGCCATGTTTGAAGGTGTTTTTTCGCGACGGGCACTGTCGAGGAGAACAATAACAAATCCACAGTTTTTCTCTCTCGAAAACAATCGCAACGACTAATAGGCAAAACGCAACAACAGAAATGTTGAAAGAAACAAAGAACTTTTATTCATCGCGCGGAGAAAAGGTTAATGATGAAATGCTGCGGATCCATTTTAGATTGCATGACGATAGGAATGATAATTGATTGTTGGACATTACCGGCTTCCAACTTTCTGAAAGGTGACTCTAAAGGAAAGCTCGCTCTAGAGAAGAGCCGAGTAATAGATTCTCTGTGAAATTCTGCATTTCGAGCTTTTAATCTGTCCTTGTTTAAAATATCAAAAGAATGAAATGCGTTTTTGCAGAGGAATCGAACGAAAATACAATATTTAGAATATACAGATTGTAATTTTCCAGAATTCTTTCCTTGTAATTCCATTCAAGCAAAAGGTATATATTCTTCAAGTTTTCCGACATTTGATTATTAGAGAGCTGCATATATAAATATATCATTTTTTTCTTAATCTTGCAAGGAAAAATATATTGAAAAGAGTATATGGATTATTATATTTACAATATTCATTTATACAAATATACGAATAAATTGAGAGCATTTTAAATGTGTTTTAAGAATCTTTTCTATATAATTGAAGATTAATTTAATTTTTAAACTCGTATTACTCCAAACTTTATCGTTTATAAAATAATTGATATTCAATATAAAACTAAGAATTGATATTTATTATGCTGTCTCAAATTAATGTAAAATTCAAATTTTCGACATTACATATTTATAATATTTATATCAATATGCATATAAATTTCAACTTATTTAAAATAATTATATTTTATGAAATGTTTAATTGTCAAATAAAAAGCGACCGCCACAATGCAAGATGATTGAGATATATAAATTGGATTTCTCGCAGTTAGAGATTACCGAATACGAATCCGTCATTACTCATAATCAGAAAATGTCGTCTTTCGGGTCGAGCGGGTGTCGGCGACCGCGGACAAGCAATTTCCGGACGCGGACACGCGCGTAAGTCCGTCGAGGAACCGTTGCAGGGCATAACATCACTTGCGCTCACCCAGAGTGGTAGTGAAGCGTATCTCGCGATAGAGCGCATTCAGGGTTACAACCTGACGTAGAAGAGGATTGCCGCGGGATTTATGTACCAGGAAGACGGCGGATCTGGTCGTTTAAGTCCATCCAGCCAATCGATGGGAAGCTCGATTAAATTCACGCTTCAAAAAACAGTCTGTTCTCGACAATGGTGGCAAAGAGCGAAACTCCCATCGAACTTTCGTCGGAAGCCCATTTCGCGAAAGCGATTCGATTTTGAAACGTTAACGATACTTCAGCACTGAAGAAACTGTTAATTGAAACTTTAGTTTTAACATTACGGTGTCTCAGTTTTAAGAACGTTATCGTTATTTGAATTTAAAACCGTTTGCTTTTGCTGTTAATTATGTTTCATCGTGAATATAAGGTTCTTAAGATTTAACAAATCTGTATAGTCTACTAAAGAATGAAAAACGGTTTTAATCAACTACTATGTTGTACGCATATACATTATAATGTAGAGAAGTAATAATTTATCAAAATTAGCGAATCAAATTAATCAAAATTCATAAATGAAAACGCATAATGAACAATATGATACGAATTTGGATCGAAAATAATGTAATGAACTTTTTTGCAATCATTTTATTGAAGATTGCGTTTCGACAGTTACACGTTCCTTCTGATATCGTCGCCGATGTAGAGATTGCCTCGACATGCAGCATATCCTAATCGCGATCTTGAAGCTGCCGTCGTGGCAGCTGCCGGATGGGTGGAACGTTTGAACTTCGGAATGACTTCTTGGCTTGGAGTAATAAGTCACGCGCTAGTTGCAAACGGTATTGTAATGCGAGTACTCGCCGAGTAGATACGAACTAGCAACAGGCCAGCAACGGGAGACGATGAGCGTAGCGACGACGGTTGCCGGGCGCGGCTTTCCGAGCTTATAACGCGGCATGACTATGCAAATCGACCGCTTTAACTCACCGGCTATAGTCGGATCAGGGAGACGACGTTTAATAAAATGTTAATATAATACCGCAACGTAAGTACCGACCGCTTTGGAGAGAGAGAGAGAGAGAGAGAGAGAGAGAGAGAGAGAGAGAGAGAGATGTGTTCCATTCTTTATTGCAGGGTCTTTAATAAGGAATCAGAAATCAATTTAAAACATGCCTGAACTATTATTATCCTTTCATTACGTAAAAATAGGAGTAAATGTAAAATTTATAATAATTAATAACATATTAAGCATTAAATACTTATTATATGACAAAGTTGATACACATATAATATGTATCAACTATAATATCACAATAATTAATTATTATTTAAGCTGTATCAGATTATATTTCTCTCTGGAAAAACAAAAAGAATAAATTTCTTTTATCTCTTTATATTGCATAACATAAGATTGAATTATGCATAACATAAGATTGAATCGAGATTTAATAGAAATTAAATATGTTATCCTCTTTATTTTTTAAATTTATTTTTATGTAAATTATGTATCAATATACCTATCCAATATATCTTCTGCAGAATTATATATATTCGCGACATAACACGTGCCCTCGTAAAATTGTTCTCGCGCAGCTAGCCTCCCCAAGCTAGCAACGTATTTCAATTCGCCTACGCGATGTATACACGATAAATTCTCTTTACAATGAAATGATCTTCGTGAATGTGTGTCCTGTTTTCTGCCTGGTCGGAGGTAAAAGTAACACGAGGCGAAATAATGGCATGGGAACCTGCGGCCGATTTGCGAATTCGCCGCTCCGGATTCGCTTGACTGATTGGAAACTGCAACCTGCTGGAACTTTCGTCGTTTATCGGCGACCGCGATGGAGCTGAGAGAACGCGCGAGGGACTTGGGAACTTTTATGCGCCACCGATTCGAACCCTGCAATCGACACAAATCAATGGAGCGTCTTTGGTTAAACGCACTTTGATCGGTATGTCCTCGCTGTTTCGAATGAATTGCTCCTTCGGAAGAGCATAAAAACCGCTTTATTACGCGCTGAAAACAAGATCGAACGGAATGGCGATTTTACATCAATCATCGCGCTTCCCTTGCTTTAATATCTGTTGTTCTATTTTTTTCCATACGAGAAATTACAACGTGTTATTTGAGAATCGACATGGTAGAAAGATTCATAACATGTTTTAACGTACAATTAAAGTATCGACACAGATATAAAAATTCACGAGCCACAAGAGTGTCAGATTTGCAATATGTTTGTTCAATGTTTCTGAAAAATATTTCTCTCGAAGAAATATAGATCTCGAATAATATTATAAATTTACATTTTTCTCCATTGAAAAATAATTAAATACAAATTCAAAGAGCAGAAATAATATTTCGTTGTAATGCATTTAGAAGATAATTAAGAGATTATTATGAACTCAATTAAAAAATGAAATTTATTATACGAAATCGTCTATATTTATTATGTTTTAGCGTTCTCGTCGAATATTTTTTGTTTTATCTTTCCAAGAGAGAATAAACGAAAATATTACTTTACGTAATACACTCAACGTAATACAACAAATGTTTTGAAGCATTCTTTCGAGTGGTCATTTTATAAAATTTTTCCTTCTACTTGATCGATTAAATGCTTCAAAGGCTTTCTAGTTACAATTCTATGTTGTTTAAAAAGTAAACGGATAAAACACACTTGCAATCGGTGAAAATGATTATTTTAATGCGATGTTACCTTAATTAACACGACGTGGAGATCTCTCAACGATTCACACGACGTATCGATCCGTTGATTCGGGACGTGGAAAGTGGTAATCCTCGGAAGCACTGGATCAACACTACGCGACACTCTGCGCGTGTAAACAGGTTCGTGACCAATTACAATCACGCGCGATCGCTCCTCACGTATTCCGAACATTCTCCCGATATTCGCACGCGCGATTTACCGTTGGTGAATGAAAATTGCGCGATGAAAAGCCAGTCCCCCGCAATTTGCGACGCTCCCGACATCGACTAGCCCGCGGTTACGACGTTACGACGTACAGCGGTGTCACTACAATCAGATTTTAAAGTAATAAAATAAAACAAGTTTAAGCCCTAAGTCGTAAAAACTTGACTAACCATAGTCGATTATCTTCTCATATTCGATTGATCGTTCAATTTCTTACAGCTTAGGCCCGAATGCAACGTTACTTTGATTTTAAGCGAGACTTGAACTCTTTCTGTCTTTGTCTTTTTTTAGTTTTAAAACGAGATAGATAGAGTTTTAAGTCTCGCTTAAAGTCAAAGTGACATTGGTACAAATCCGCCTTAGAGCTTAAGATTTACGCCTTAAAATTTCATTGTAGAGATCGCTTTATGCCGTCTTATGTCAAAGCGTACAAAGAACATAGCATAAGCTCGCCACTTCTTACATTATGTTCTTTATGCGTTATTTACGTCTTACGTATGGCTACGTGTAGCGCAAGACTTTGACATAAAATGGCTACGGAAATCATCGCGTAGTGAAACGTCCTTCATATGCGCGCATGTTTATGTCGCGACTCGCGACTAATACGATCTTACCAACAAATATTAGACACAATTCGGTATCTGATCGATTTTCGTGTGCTGCTCATTCTCGTGGAAAGAAATCCATGAAAAAACAAAGGCATCTGAAGAACGCGTGTGTGTTGCGACACTCGCGATAACAATCAACAGCGAGGTTCGTTCGTTATCGGTCAATCGATGAGTTAGCACTCGTTAATGCTCGAATGCTTCTACGCGTTTATAAATTCAGTTAAACGACAATCACACGATACTCCATCGAGCACTCTCGATCTATCAGTTCGTATATATAACTCACTTTAGTCGGCTATATTTCGCGAGAAAGACGGACAGCGTTAGTACGCAGCGAGATGCAATGGCGACTGACTAATGGCGGCGCGTTTGGCGCTTACTTCAGGCGAATGACGCTTACTTCAGGCGGTTGGCGGTCGCACGCGCCAATCCTCCAAATTTTGAAATTTAATTAACTTGTCTCGTGCCAGAATCGCGCCAATTAAAGGCAAAGAGTATAAAATAGATGAAGTGTTGTGACCGACTATTGAGTCGTTGAAAAATTCATAACAATTTATGTAATCGCACTTATGAGTGCGACACAATTTAAATTTTGTTTTCCACAAATGATATAATAGTCAACCGACACTTTGTCCATCGTGTGTTCTTGTCCTGACTTATAACTATTTCCTGCTACTTGACTCGACATTTATATTCTCGGCTATATGTCATTTCTTGACAATGAAGGTGTCTTTACATGCGTCAAGCATTGTACGTTAAAGCATGCGCAGCGACATGTTTAATAATTTTATAACATGTTTAATAATTTTATGAACTGCATTGAATTTAATGTTCATTGTTGATAATGGAATCTTGTGCATTATAAATATAAATTTACAGTATTATATGTTAGGATAATAGTGTATATATTAAAGTATAATAAATTTCTGCGCAGATGCTCGATTCTTTCAATGCTCTCATGTGTGTGTGTCTCATAACACTTTTACGCCTTGATAATTTAAATTTTACTTTAAAATTAATTATGATATCTTTACAGTTTTGTCATGCATAATGTAAATAGAGTACCACTCATTGTATCGATTGTATCAGATATCGTAATCAAAATCTATTTCCGATAAAAAATCAAAAATTCCATTTGTAACTTTATATGGTGTGTAAAATGAAAAATATTCAGAATGAAAACATAGGTATATCTAAAATATTACGATTAAAATTATGGCATTTAAAATTTCAATTATATCATTTAAAACTGAGCTTAATTACATATTCAGACATTAATGTAGTCTAACTTTTATCTATAAATTCTTTAAACTTGCCGCTATTAATTAATCTTCATTCTCGCTACAAATTGCAGAGCCAATTTTCCATTGCTATCTTTAATCCAATTTTTAAAATAAAAATTATACATTTAACGTCGCGAGTAATATTGATTTTTGTCGGTTTAATTCAAATGCGCTATTTCAGGTTGACTTTTTAGAGGATTTTAATATCGAGCGTCAGATTCGCTCAAATATTTAAAGGACGAAATAAATACAATTTGCGCTCGCATAAATGTATAGACCCGCCTCTCACGTTGCGCACCACACAGCGCGGTTTTAACGCGAATAATTTATAATCATGTGTACACTTTGTTGCGTTTCGAAGGCACGCCATTACGGTTACCCGCGATTACAACCGTGGGAGGCTGGTTGTAATATGCAAATGAATAAGCCAGCGATACGTCACCTGCGATGATCGCGCGACGAGAGGTGCGCCGCGGTTTTCAAGACTATGTCTTCCCACTCGCGCGACGGATTAAAACAATCCGCGTCCGCTACACGCAAAACCTGCAAATCACCCGGGGTTTATTGCGACCGTCTCGTCCTGCCGTCGCCGTTTGTACGTTCAAACACGCGCGGCAATTAATCCAGCCGGCCATGCTGCAAACCGGGGTAAGCACTTTATCCTCTTTCGAAGCCCACGCGGATATTATGTTTGCCACGGCGTCGCCTGGAAAATATTGGGCCGAATGGAAGACGGGGAGACAACAAACGAGACGGCAAATTACGCGGACTAATGGCCCTCCATCGTCTCCGTTCGGCGTTAACGAGGGGTCCGCAATGCACTTTTGTGTCTGTTCGACTATTCCGACGACCTCTCGGCCTCCCATCCTCTTTTTTCCATTCCTCATCCCTGTCATAATGCGTTTCCATCATCGATAAATCGGCATTCCGTCTACTTTCGAATAAAAAAAAAAGAAATCTCCGTTTCTCGACGACCGTTGCAATAATGAGAGCTTGAATGAAATCTCCCGAAGTTACCGTTTACAATTGTTGTACTCTCAGGATTTTTGAAATAGAAGTTTGTATTATTTTTCAATATCGCGGTTAAATTACATTAAATTAGTATTAAATTTCTGCAATTTAATTTAACATTTATTTCTTATTTTTCGAGATCAATTGTAATTCGAGAGATACAAAGAGCTACATTATATCAGGGAAATGCAGAGAAATAAAATATCTTAGCAGATAGAAATAGGTATGGAGAGCAGAGAGATTTTTCATATTTTCCTTCGCGGGATTGAAAGTTTTATGGGCCGGTTAATCTTCGCGAAAATCTGTATATACGCTCCCGGTATTGGCACGTCATTCGCGACGCGAAACTCACGTTCGTGCAGGTGCAATTTAAACGTCGACGTCGGCATCGAGACACTGCAGAAAGGTTGGCAGTCGATTATCTTATAATACTGCGTCTCCGACGTGCTATTGGCACGCTCACGGAAACACTGCTGCAAGTTACAAACACCTATCGACATTTTCCCGATCAACGACCCATCTCGCGATCAGCGACGGGCGCGGAGGAACGAAGAGTGAGAGAAAGGGTGTTTTGTCGCGCGCGACCTCGACTTTTGCGCTTGATATTAATGCTTGTCGATATCGACGTTCGACATCCGTCGTGCTTCAAGTCACCATGCACATCGCCGTCCGTCGTACACGCTGCGTGACTTTTAATCTCCCTTCTTCTCCTCCCCGTTACCCTGCATATTATAAGTCGCGGACCGAGTCGCGTATATACCTGTCGATCGCACTCGTGACAAACTTTGCGGCAGCCGGCTTGAAAAAATGTTATTACAATCGGCAATATATATATTTTGATTACAAAAGTCTCGCGCAGAGTCACGCTCAACGTCAATACTTTACAATCATGTCACGAGCAAGAATTTTTTTTTCGATTTACACTTCAGTTCGAACTGTTATAATTTTAGAAACGGGAGATTAAAAGAGCGATTTGAATCTTGAAGTGAATTATTGTAAAATTTATTAAAATTATTGTAAAATTTAGGCTCCACCGTTGTGAAAGTTACTCGAAGCAAGCGAGAAATGTCATCAAGCCGTTCAAACCGAAAATCTCTCCGATACTTTTGCACGACTGCGAAATAAGATGTTTTAATACTTGCGGAAAATTTCCGCGAATCATGACAGAATATATTTTCTGGCGGCAAAAGCGACCTTATCTTTAGGAATTATGTGGCAGGCACGATATTTTTCGTTTTCTCTTCTTGCTTCGAGTAGCTGTCGAAATGAATGCCGCACAAAAAGCTTTCTTAAACATATTTTTCCCAACCGCGCTCCGAAAACAAAGCTGTATCCCTAGTAAGCGATATTTTAATAAAACACAACTGTTATTTCTTCAATTGTTGCTCACAATAAAAATTGATTCAATTACTTTCTTGCTGCTACAATTTAGATTATTATGTCATGTTTCCTGAGCAAAATATGGAAAAATAAAATATATGTTATATATATGTTTGTGAACGGGTGTCAATACGATAGCAATATTAAATGTAAGAATATTATTTTATATTTAATTAAATTGTAATAAAACAATTTCATTACACACTCTTCTCGTACAAGTCAACAATCATACATGAAAAAAATGATTTTGCTGAAATATCTAAAAATTTAACTAAATATAAATCTGAAAATAATTTAGTAGGATCATTAAAATAATTATGTAAAAAACTAAAACATGATAAGCAGTGCTACAAAAAATTTTGACATTCGAGCATTTTACATAATTATTTTAATAATCCAACAAAATTATTTTTAGATCTGTATCTAGCTAAATTTTTAGATACTTCAGCAAAATCATATTTTGTTATATTTTATTGTTCCAATGTTACAATATTTGCAATATTATCACGGTTGAAATAACACTTATTAGCAAACAATTAGAGATATTGTTCAAGTTGCTGTAAGAATAATCGAGCCGAAGAAGCGGCGTAATAAGTGCTTATAAGGCATAAATATTTTCGCAAATTATCTCTTTGTTTTCATTGATGAATGACTCGTTGAAACTCATTTCATCATACTGCACGTGTCCGTACATTCATACGTTCGTGTTACAGAGATGAACTCGCCAGTTTTTTTGCGGTTCGCGTAGAAAATATATACACGAGACTTTTCGGTGAAATAGAAGCTATATCTCTATCTCTTTTTCTCCCTTTTTCCTCTCTTCTATCGCGACAAAGTGAAATCCCTCGAGATATGTCGCCGCGCGCGGAAAGCTTCCCCGAATTATTTATTTATGGCGAGCGTAAAACTCGCGGCTCAGAATTTAGTTGGGTATTATTTTACTAGTTTACTACTCTCGCGCAGTCGCGGCTTTTCAACCGCTTAAGTTCTTAAGCCTGTTATAAATTCGGATGACGCTTCATCGAGAATGATTTTATCGGGCGAATGGCGTTTGGGCTCTCTGCGAACGATGTTGCCGATAATCGCAATTTGTTGTGCTATGATGTTTAATGAAAATCTGGTATTAATATATTACAAGAGAAAATGTATTTCCGCGACACACGATACATATTTAGCATATCGATCAAATACGCCCGCGCGCGTATAATGTATTATTTAATCTAAAATTTAATTTCTCTCCGGTATAAATGTCACATAAACGTTTCATTGAACGATTCATAGGCACCGTATAAAATTAATTATCTTCCGTTGGATACAAGCTCCGAGCATCAGGATTGAAATTTCCAGCGGAAAGGCCCTCGCTTTCGAACAATTTCGAATATTATCGGAGATTACGGTTAGCGGCCTTCACTCGGTGTAAGCTCTCTTCACGAAAGCTATAGTATATTTTGCCTCCATAGATAGAGATTTCCTTCGAGATTTTCCGTCGTCAACAATGTCACGTAATATTTCGTACGACGGAAGTCTCGCTCTGAAAAAGACTCTAATTACTTCGAGCTTGCGAATGCGGAGTTTTTCTCTCACTTCGTCTCCGAGCTGATTTCTCAATAGACTCGGAAAAAATGCGGGCTTTCATTGTACGGCCTGTTGAGAATGAAAAGGATATAGGCACGCGTGCGTGTATACATATATTGTACAGCTTGCCGTAAGATATATGCATGCCGTGCGTGCGCCCATTTGAAAGATTTGCCTTTTTATCTGTTCGCCTCGGGACGGAACGACGGGATTTACCGGTGAGATCGCGACGAGGCCGTATTCATATCCTGCCTATTAAGATATCCGACGCACGGCGTATTATTTGAACATCGGTTTTCTCACGTTTCTTAATAACTGTTAATCTCGCTGGACCGTTAATGTTATTAGCGTTTAACGCTCGCGCGATTTGCGTGCGATGTGAATTCGCAAAAACCGCCGATTTTTTTCTTCCATGTCTCTACGGTCTCTCGCTTAAATCTTTCCACCTGTCGCCGGAATCTGCGATAAACTTCATGAAGAAGATAATAGAATTCGCTGTATAAATTATCGCTCATTCCCAAGAATTTTAATTAATTAACGTTTTTTCGAACAACTATGATAATGAGTTACATTTAGAATAACTAACAATTTTTAAAAATACATGTTGCTCCGATTTAATAATTTTCTTTGGAGGAGAAATTGAAAAATAAAATTCGAAATGAAAGGAAATTAGTATTCACGCTTATTTTTACGCTTTTGATCGCGGTTTCCTCGCTTTTCACCTAAAATGTTCAAATTTGTCAAATTATTCGTGGCTAAGATATCACCTAGTGCTTTCGATGTGGCGTAACACCTCGTATACTCGACTCTATCTAAAATTTATGATCCGCACTCTGCTCGATATTATGTACAAACCGCGTTTCCATTACCATTTAAATGGCGCGGTGCCTCGTATCTTTACCGGTCGATAAATCTATCCCGTTGCTGGCGCATCACCGCATGCATTTTTCACGCTTCCATTTTTCCATGGCAGCTGGGTATCCGCTTTCTCGTGAAGAACGAGGAGGCACTTACTGCGCTACACAGCTACCACGACGATATAAACTAACATCGTTACCGGAAGTCACCGCAGGATAACTTTGTACTCAACCGGCGAGCGTCCGGTTAGGCGCGGGTGGGCACGATCATACTCGATATTGCTTTTTATCTAGTAATCTCGTTCGCAAGTTTACGACAAACGTCCGCGTAAATATGTATCGGTCTCCCTTGGCGAAACTTGGTCATTTAAAACTTCGCCTTAGAAGATATCAGGGCGATGGCAGATGAAAGCAACGAGAACAGGTCGCCCCACGAGTACGAAGGATTTGAAGACTCTCTCCATGAGAAGGAGGGAGCAGAAAGCCTCTCTCAGCCTCTGAACAGTATTTCCCTCTCGACGTTATTTCCTCTACAACCGGAATGTTCTCTACAGATGCTTCGTTCTAGCTCTTATCGCGACAAAATAGAATTTCATCCATAATTTTAGAGGATTGTCACGAGAAATGAGAGCGCGATGCAGTATTTAACAGATTTAGAAGTAATTGTTTTCCAAGAGAGAAAATTTTCCTGAATGAGTTATTATATTGTTATTTTATCTGTATGTATATCTATTATTAACAAATTTCCGAAAATTAAATTGCTGTAAGTTGCAGAGCTATCATTTTCCTGAAAAAAAAAAATGATAATTCTTCATACCGATGTATTTAAATAAATGTTAAAAATTCTTAGGAAAAATAAATTTCCAGAGTTTATGTGGGACGTTCTCCTGGGATTCATTTTAAGAGAATTTTTTGATAGTGAATTTAACTTCCAAGACACGTAAAGTGTTAAAAATTTTAAAAGGTTAAAGTGAACAAATAAAAGGACTCTAAATCTTAGCGAAAGAAAGGTCAATTCCAGATTCATTAAAGAGCAAATTCTTCCTACAAACCGGCTTTTCCAGAACATGTATGTATACGGAGGAGGAAACAAAGGCGCACAGGTGGGCTCGTAAAGAATGAAAAAGGAAGAATAGTACCAAATTGAGGAAGTGGTGTTCTTTAAAGCTCACTTTCGGCGAAAGCTCGCGAAACGAGGGAGTGAGGTGTATCCATTCGTTCTCATAAAGAGAGAAAAGGAATTAGATTCGCGAATATATAAAGCGGTGCGTCAATATGTGTGCACGAATATATGTATGCAGACTCGCCACATGTAACAGTAATACCGTCAACGGTGAGAAAGATTCCAGCACGGCGAGTCGAGAATTTTTTGGTACGGCAGATCGTAAATCCTCATTTGACTAAGCTCACTTTCGGCGTAAACTTCGCCTTGTAATCCAGGAACACTTCGTGAAACGAAGAAAAGAAAGAAAACGGGAAAGAGATGAGAGACTTGAA